>NC_142935.1:77877407-77884907 GCF_046866305.1 Octopus bimaculoides
GCTATAGTAGAAGACACTTGCCCAAGGTGCCACGCAGTGGGACTGAACCCGGAACCATGTGGCTGGTAAGCAAGCTTTTACGAGACGTCGGGTTTACGGATTTTATTATATAAATTTTTCAAACACAAATCCAGATTTTTAACGGAGTGCAAAAGTTTCTACTACCATAGCAAATGCTTCTACGTGTTACCGGAGAAATTTAGAGAGCGAAAGAAAGCTTCTTCTGGGCAAACAACTCTAGGCTTGATTTTTAAAACGGAATCTACAAGTTCGTCTACGAGTGCTTGTGAATTGGCGATCGTGTCTACAAGTGATGGTATGCTGGAGTCTAGTGCCAGTGAAAGTGATTCAGAAAACGATTATAATAATAACATTTGTTATAAATTATCTTGACATTCATTTTGCCTTACATGAGATATTCTTTGCATTCTACTGTTGTCCTATTGCCATTTATTTACAAGTAATATAAATTTTATTGGTAAAATATTTTCTGGGAACAAATTACAATTTATAACATTGCTACTGTGGGAAATTATTGGTTTGCTTTAAGAGTTTTAGCTTTACGAGCGGTCTCCAGGAACAAATTAACTGGTATATCCAAGCAATACTTTATCCGTTAAGTTTTCGTCTAATTTTACGTTTGCTCTTCTTTCGTTTAACTTTTTCTCCATGTTGTGTTCTGTCTGTTCAGCTCTTGATATATATATATATATATATATATATATATATATATATATATATATATATATATATATATATATATATATATATTCAATTAGAGGTTCAATTAACCTCATTAAATGCTAGTAATATCCAATGAATTACAGGTTCATTACCTAATATTATTGTGAATAATAATAATATTCATAAAATAATAGGTCTACATACAAGTCATGGTTTATAAACATCCAAAAGAAAATTAAAAGATGGGGATATAGCATTTAATAAAAATTTATTATTTGCAAAAATCCAACATACTTTCTTACAGCCGTTTCAGTTAAGCCTAAAGATTAAAATAGCAATTATTAAAACATTATATTAGGCAAAACCTCATCAGAGGAGTAGAAAAAGATATACGGTTAGGTTATTAGGTGCTGTGCTTTCGAATTATCTCAGCAAACTAAATATTATTTTATGGCTAATATTGGTATAAACCTGAGTCAGGGGGTCACAGGTTGTTTTAGTGCGTAATGGATAATATGCGAATATAATCAGAGTAATAATCGGTAAATAAATAAAGGTTAGATAGGGAGTTACAGTGAATAATAGTATCATATGAATGAGGGATTAAATCAATTTTTTTTTGTAATTTGTTTATAGAATTGAGGGAAGTTTATATGAAATAATAGATAAACATATAGTAACACAGGTCAAAAAACATTCTTCTTTTAATACAGTGCATGCATATATATATATATATATATATATATATATATATATGGTTGAAATTTACAGAAAAACAAAAGACGAAGACAGGTGTATAAACAACAAGCAGGAGTATTAGTTTGAGGCTCGGGAAGATGAGGACGTCTTTTACGTTTCGAGCCTACGCTCTTCAACAGAAATGAACACGAGGAAATAAACAGAGAGAGAATAAAAACTTGTAGATTTAGCGGTCAGTGTACACACACACACACACACACACACACACACACACACACACACACACACACACACACGCACATATATATAATATATACATATTCATAGCTATACACATCTAAGTAACAATATATGTATATATGTAAATATATATACACATATGCACACAAAAACACACATATAAAGAACAATGAATACAAATATGTATGTACAAAGTACCCTCACATGAAGATACGTACATGTGCATCAATTTACGTGAATTAATGCATATAAATAACCACACATATATATATTTACATGTACACACATACGTGTACATACATATACACGTATACATACATACTCACGCATACATATACATATATATATATATCAAGAATTATACATAACGCACATTTTTTCGTAAAGCTTTTACACCCTTATATACATGCATATACCTATACATACATATATAAGCAAGTAATCACATATGAACAGTACATACATATTCAAATTAAAATTCTCTCACCCCTAAAGAAAATTGGTATTGATCAACTAAACTCTAAACAATTTGATTGATCAAATATTTTAAAAATAGAAAGCGCTCCTGTATTATTCAATAAATTGATCTAAGGGAAGGAAAAACTAAGATGTATTGTTTTTAAAATGAAAAGACTCTGGATGTGACAAATAAAATAGAATACTGCAAACACAATAGCATTAATAATAACATAACTAAATATATAAAAAAAAAACTGATAAAATTTATAATCTCACAAATAATAAACAAAAAACTAGTAACCAGAATATAATCTTGAAATGGGTATTGATAATAAACATAGGATCACTATAAACAAAATTAATATTACTAAACATAAAAATAAAAAAGAAATAAATACTACATGAAATAATAAACCTAAGATAAATAATAAAAAAACTAATTTATAATTGCAATGACTACTATAATGATAATCAAACATGTAATAAAAGTTATGTACAGACTCACTCAATTAAATATAATAAATCTAAAATAGATTACAATGCATCTATAATTAATAATAACACTGATAAATCCAATAAAATTTAGCTAATTATTCCATATGCTTTGCAAATTAAAGATAATATAGTTAAATCAATATTCAAGATTATCCATAAACACTAATATTAATAATAGATATAATAAAATAACTAGCAATAAAACCATTAAAGTTGGATTTAGCCTAACCCATAACTTATTTACTATTATATCTTCCATAAATAATAAGAAACTACTTAAATAGAAAAACCCATAATAATAACCAGATTAATCCCCCTGAACTTAGCACATCCCTCACTAATTCTAAAAACCCTAGTAATTGTACTGATATATCTCCTAACAATAGAAACTTTAAAATAATACAAAAACTACTAACAATATTTCCTCATCTAATACACAAACGTATAATAGCACTTATAACAGGGTTTAAAATAATTGTTTATTTAAGAATTCATGTAAAAGAAAAAAATGTAATATACCAATGTACAGTCATAACTCAAGGTAAAAACCATACATGTATAGGTTCTACAGAGAATGAAATTAAGAAACGCATCACGAACCACTTACATACTTTTAGGAATAGACAAAAATCTAATTCTACAGGATTAAGTAGATTTATTTGGGAATTAAAGGATAATGATATTAATTTTGATCTTAAATGGGATATAATTGCTTCTGCACCATCTTATAAAGTCAATAAAAAAATGTCTTCCTTGTATAACCGAGGCATTCTTTATTCTTTCGTTTAGAAATACCCTACTTAACCTTAGAGATGAGAAAAGTATTTCCTCTGTTCACCTGGGAAAATATGTATTTTCCAAATTTAAATAATGAGTTTATTACCTCCCTCACTACTATAGTTGTACATACGCCCTTAAACCATAGCCCCGCTACTATTATTGAATTTTACCTTAAATGTGATACAACTATTTATGAACACCTTTTATTAAGTCAACACTATAAATATTTTATATTTAGATAATAATAGTTTTATTTACTCTTTCATCCAGATATAACCTATCTAAGTATTTCATATATTAATGGAGAAATATTAGTATCTCCCAATTTTGACTAACTATTCTGTTTTCTTCAATGGAAATTACTATGTCTTCATTTTCTTACTTTCATTTTCAATGATTATAAACCATATTTTTCTTCCGGAAATACCCTATTCAATCCTTGAAACGAGAAAAGTATTTCATATATTCACATAGAAATAGAAGTATCTTCAAAATCTTAATTAACTACTTTATTTCTTTCAATAGAAAACATTCTTTACCTCCCTCATTAGATCGCTTACTCCTTTAATCCCATAGATACACTATTAATAATAAAAAACTCCCTCCCCCTAATTTCGACCTAACTAATTAACATTTAACATACACACATATATGTCTAATTCTATTATTATTCCATTGCACACAAGTTCTAACACTTTAACTGTTAATTACTACTGGTTAGCATATTGTACACACAATGAATAAGTTTCTAATAACATTTTACCTGAAACCATTGCTAACTTTTATATCAGTTTTCCAATATTCCAGAATGGAATTGCTATACTTGATAGTTTTTGTATCAGATATTTTCCACATAACCATTTTTATTAACTATTCTGATAAATCTTCAACTACAAATCAACACAAGATATGCACTCACATCATTATATTAATACATCTTCTGCATATATTCAATTCTCCATCACATATTATAATATATATTCTTTATATATAACATGAGATTTGTACTCACATCATAATACTAATATATCTTCTGCATATATTCAATTCTCCATCATATATTCTTATATATATTTTTATACATATATCTTTGTATATTATTTAATTTAACTATTTTTCATATCTTAGTATTATTGTATTACACCTCCACAATGAATTACACCCAGTATATATCTACACTAATCAAATATAATAACTTGACTAATATGTACATCAGGAGTATCTTTCTAAAATATATGAATATTAGATAAAATATTATTTCTATACTATATTACTATATTAGTATTATGGTATGTACTCTATTAGACTTTATCTTATATATATATAGATAAAAAATATTTCATCAGTATAAATTATAACACATATAAATTCCATGATTATTCACATAACTACATTAATTTAATTAATAACCTCATTAACAGCTAAATAATGAATGATATGCCCGTTTTTATAATACTATTAGATTTAACAGAAGTGTCTTTGTCAGTATCAACATATATAGTGATTTATGTGCAGTGTGGCTTTAATATATGAATATTTTTTTATGTGTATTATATTTTCTGTATTTTGATACATAAAGATGAAAATGAAGATGTACTTATACCTATAAATTTATACATATGTTTTTAGTTGAATACATACCTTTACTTGTATGTAATGAGCCTATGTAAATGTATATATGTATATATATAAAATATATAGTATATTTTAGAGCTCGTTAATGTTAACAATAACTCCTATTAATATACAGATAGGAAGATGTAGTGCTCGTTGTGAGCTATATTCAAAATAATATTTTTATGTGTTGCGTCCATAAAAATATTATTTTTATATGTACACATATATATATATGTATATATGGGTATAAACTAGTATGTGTACGCTTTTAATATGCATATATAATTCTATATGCATGCCTTAGTGCGCATATATGAGTATACATATGTATATCTATATTTTTGTATGTATATATATATATATATATATATATATATATATATATATGTATGTGTGTGTGTGTGTGTGCGTGTGTATGTGTGTGTGTGTGTGTGTGTGTGTGTGTGTGTGTGTGTGTGTGTGTGTGTGTGTGTGTGTGACAGTTATGGATTATTATCCGGTAGGCCACACTGATGAGGCTCAGTGTCTAAATACCCAAAAGCCGAAACCTGGTTTGTGGGTATCTCTAATTGCATATTTTTATGCTGTTAAATGTTTCTGTTTTCCTCGCATACTGTTAGATTTTAAAAAAGCCTGCAACAATCCTATGTGAAAGAGAGAGCAAACAAAGAAGCCTGGGTTACAAAAGATATCAAGTGAAACCCAAACAGCTTCAGTTCACTACAAAATAAGGCCCCTCTTCCAAAAGGATGGGACCAGTTCAAAAGTGTCTTTATCATCCCACTGGAACACAGACGAGTGAACGAACCAGTGGATTTCTTTGCTGCCTCACCTATAACCAGCGAGGCAGTTACGATGGATGACATCGACATTGGTGAAGAAGACAATACTAGCCATAGAAGAGGTGAACACAAACTCAACCGCTGGCCCTGATGGTTTCCCAGCAATCCTCCTCAAATCGTGTAACTGCACCCTAAGAAACTACTACAGAGTTTTCTTGCAAATGGCAGGCTGCCAAGCGAACTGAAGGAGGAAATAATACACCCAATCCATAAAGGAGGAAGCAGAGCAGATGCCAAAACTTATAGAATTCATTCTGTTTTCCTCGCATACTGCTTTTTTCTGTTATCTTGGTGCGGTACAGTGGATTAATTTAAGATTTTAGCTCTTATTTCTAGCAGGTAGATGCTTGTTAAGCATCATTACGCTTCGTGTAAATTTATTATTCATAGCTATATAATGCTATTGCGCCTGCGATCCACCTATGTCACTGCTGGTGACATCATCAATTTTAAAATTTATTCACAGATGATTTGAACAGTAGTGACATCTGATTTCAAAGCTCAGTGCTTGAATGTTTTGATTATAAATATATATATAGTTGCTTAGAAGTTATGTTTACCTCATAAAGGGATGGTTACATCCAAGGAAACAATGGTTCTATACCTAGTATTTTGGGGAAATGGAATTTCCTTAAATAAATAGGTATATATTAAGCATACAATTCATGTTCAGTTAACTGAAGGCAAGAAAATAGAGAGTTAAAATTTAATGATCATTTATTATTAAGAAATTGGTAATCATTATTTCTTGCAGCCGTTTCCATTAGTGCCCAATAGGTAAATTACAAATTTATGCTTTAAATTTCCATTTATATGTTATGAGAATAAGTTCATCAAAGAAAAAGATATACATTAAGATATTGCACGCCGACCTATCCGTTCATGCAAGCAGAATATGAGAAGTTATTATTTTTTTTATTATATGTGGGTGAAAGGTTTACGGATTAATTAGAATATAATATATTGAAGTAAAAATGAAAAAGCAATCTTGCTAGAGAATATAAACATAAAGTCTTTTGCAACTGTTATATTCTAGAGAATAGCCAAGCTTGTGGATCATCATATTGAGTAAAGATTCCATAAGTTGATTACTCCGTCTTCAGAGAGGGAAAAGACAGAGAGATGTAAAAATGTGATAATATACTTCCGGCAGTATATTGGCTAGATATTATCCCTTAGTGGGTTGGTTTCACAACCCTTAACTTTCTTGTATATATATATATATATATATATATATATATATATATATATATATATATATATATATATATATATATATATATATATATATATATATATATATATATATATATAAAGTTAAATACACAACCGAAGAGCTACTAACAGTTTCGTGCTTTTATGATACTTGAACAGGCATGTATTTAAAGCAATATTTCATGCTCTGTTTATGCGTTATATATATTGTAAAAACAAGAACGATAGACAGTAAGAAAACTAAGAAAAACGTGAAAAAATGTGAAGAAGGTTGGTGCAAAAGATAGAACGAGAAAAAAAAAAAAAGAAACGAAATCAAGAAAAACTAAGATCTTTGCCATCCCTGATTGCAGAAATAACAGAAAATATATCAAAGTCTGCGAGACAGCAACTTAATCAGGAACGGGTGGTGCCCCCCAGTTCTTTAAAAGAAACATGTCCATGTGTGTACACCTGCTAAAAATTTCAG
>NC_142935.1:77889907-77914907 GCF_046866305.1 Octopus bimaculoides
TTTTCCAAAATTTCAGGCCTTCTATCTATAGTAGAAAGGGTTGTTAATTAACTTGGTGGTCAGAGCATTGCCTGATTGCCGTCATCGGAGGAAATTTCTCTTAGACAGCTTCTGCTCTCTTGAAAATGCAAGGCATATTAATTATATTCACTGCCATCAATCTAACAAGCATCACAGAGTAGTTATCCTTGGACTCCAGGCATGGACTATGTTATTTCTCTTACATCATAACAGTACATCCCGAAATATATCTGACAGGCTATGTCTTTCACCACTGTTGAGCCCCTACCTTCACCTATAAGAAAAAATTTTGAGGCTGATTTGCAAATACAGGTTCCACTATTTCTTAAATACTGTCTGATTGTGAGTGCTCCTTATGTTCGCGAAACTCAGAGTATCAATACATTACAACCTGTACTGAGTGCTCTTTTCTTTCGTTTGAGAACTTAAAGCTATATCTATATGTGTATATATACCATCAACGCTTTAACCCTTCACAATTTCATCTTCTGGAAGAAGTGGAGAGTGTTGCTGCATGGCCGGTGGGATTGCTATAAACGTGACCAACAAAGTCTGAATTCTTTAACGTTAAAGTTATACTTATCGCACAGTTATTATTTCTTGTAACTGATTATTTGTGTATTTATTTTAGCATTGAGTTGCGTTATGAGTGTTACTTCCATCATTAATCGTTTCTATTTGTGGAAATTTCTGTAGAGCATATATATGTTATTTTTACTCTCCTGACCGTGTATTTAGGACAAAGAGCAATAACAATGCAAGGTATTATACAACATAGAGCATAGCTAGATAGGAAAATATAAGTAAGCAACACAACTACACTATACAGAATTTCCCATAAAAATAGACGACTATTAACGAAGCAATTTCATATCACATCGCATAAACAGACACACAGACAACATACAGTAACCAACAGCAAATGTAAACACTCGAATGATGAGGCATAAGTCTAACTGGAAAAAGAATATGAATTCTTGTAGTAATTCTAAATCAGTGACATTGCCGCATCTTGCTATAAATGTCAACATTTCTCTTGGAAGATGAGACAAACTAAGGTAGTTTTCAAACAAACTGAAGAGAATTCATATGAAAATATGAAAACAACATGGATCGAAGAAAGTATCATGAGCCCAGTTGTATTTTTGTAGAACATTTTTGATCAAGATTTCATATTTTTATCTACACATACACACACGTACGCACACACGCACACACACATACGCACACGCACACACACAAATAAATATTTATATTTATATTCATGTGCGTATAAATGCATACACTCATATACATACGTGTGCACACACATATAATATATAATGTATCTAATATATATAATAGAATAATATATGTGGTAAATGGATCCTCCGTCAGTAACGACTATGAATTCTCCAGTTGTTTCATCACCTAAACTTTGCTAACATATTGAATTAAAGTGTAACTGGCTATATATTCCACAGACCTTTAGTGTAATTCTCAGACAGAATTTCCATTATACTCTGTATGCAACAGGGCTAGCCTTTTTCAGTTACAATTCATTCAACAGGCTGCCATACAATTTCCATTTTCTAATGGAAATTGCGCGCGCATACTCACACCCATGCACGCGTGAGCGCGCTGCATTTAGTTTATTTGTAAATATGTTACAAATTCATAACATGTCAACAGAAAACAATGTCTCTATATTTCAAAGGGGAATCGAATTAAAACAAAGTAAAAATCAATCAAAACCTATACCAGTAAGCTGTGAGATCGATTTTTGGATTGTGTTCTTCAGTAGTCTCTTGTATTCTTGCATTTCTGTACAGGTGGTTATCAGAATGTCATCAATCGCTATGTCACTTCGGAAACTTGGCCCACTTATTGCCTCGATGACAATCTAGAGACAAAGAAAATATAATGTAGCAGAAAGTCTATAGTTGCTAAAACATGCCAGATAAATATTTCAAAATATAATGACCTTATTTTACTGGATTTCGGGGCCTGATAAGACGAGATTTTTTGATTTTATCCCTAGAGAAACTTTTTTCAGTACCAGCTTCTTTTAGATTGGCTTATCATTTCAGATTCATCAGGTAAAAATCTTTCTTATATTTAATTATGACATTTCCTCTGTGTTTTCAAATAAGTGACAAAAGAATGTACGCGGAAGGGAGATAATATTACATTTCTTCTTTCCCATAAATGATCCGTTGAGAGCCAATGAAGGTCAGCTCTGATTTTAGAGTTTAATGTGAATAACGGATAATTATTTCCGGAGATAGTACATTAGTCTATCGTAGGTAATATCCCTAAATTGATATGGTACTTACTGAGCGGTCACCAGCTGATCTCGTACCTTTTGATCTGGTAGGTATCGATATTAAAAATAGCTTCTTATTGATCTGGTAGTTATTTATTCCATTTTAAACATTTAGGTGGACTGGGGCAATGCAGAGCAAAGTTTTCTGCCTATCATATCGAATAGATGTTGACCAGGTGTTGTCTTGGGGCTACGCAGCAATGTAGAACTGGATGACAAAACAAAGGAACCTCTAATTAGTTGCCCTAGAAATAGCAGCCAAATTACTTTCAAATCCCACATTACCCTCTTAGAAGGAAGGTGAACACAATATGTAGTGTAGTCCTAGATACACTATGTTTGAAAAAGACAGATGTGTTTCAGTCATGATGGCTTTGTTTGAAATACCTTTTGTTATGTCTCTTTAACTGGAGCTCTCCAAATCGCTCTCAAATCATATCTCTCTTAAGAAAAGTGTGGGGACAAAAGCTGTAATGTTTACAGTTGTAATATTTTTAATTACGACTCTAATCAACCAGGGCTGACCTAAGATTAAACAACAACAGCCCTGGTAAAGAAAACCATTTTTCTTACCTGGAAGTTAACAGTCGATTTAATAACCACATCAGCGACATGCCACTCTTTACCCTGGTCTCCACGAATGGAGAAGATGTTAGAATCTCTACTGCGTATTCTCAGGTAAACACGTAGCTCTCCCATGCTGCTTCCAAACATGTGGTACCAAAACCTGTGGGGAAGAAATAGCGCAAGATACTTTCTATAATTAGTTCATATTGGAAAACACAGTTTCTACATGTTGAGTACAGACGTGGCTGCGTGGTCAAGTTCACTTCACAACCATATAACTCTCGGTTCGAGGCCTCTGTATGTCGGCTATCATAACCCCAGACTATGCAAGAGAAACCAAGAAGACGGAAACGGGAAGCGTACTCGTCTTTCTCTCTCTCTCTCTCTCTCTCTCTCTCTCTCTCTCTCTCTCTCTCTCTCTCTCTCTCTCTCTCTCTCTAGTAAAATAGAAGAAAAATGCACTGAAATGATTATGTTAGAAAAATATATTTATGAAGTAAAATATTTACACAGTCGACTGAACAATTAGTGATAGTATTAACGATTGCATGCTACCATATTAGTTGTACTCATTTGATGTTGATGGGAAGTAAATAAATAAATTTGAGTGGGGACAATCAGTGATTATTAAAAGCAGGGAAGATAATTGCTAATTTTGGGGGTAAATAAATTACATGCGGAATTGTATATAAAGATACAATTCTAAGAAGCAGAGGAGGTTGATTATTTTCCTTCTTTAGACTTTTCCCTTTTCCTTTTTTCCTTTCCGACGAAAAGCTATGCTCAAAACATCAAAAACAAATACATTCCATATGCACGTCCTCTTGTTTGCTATTATTTTTAATGTTCGTTTATTTGATTTGACTATATATATAGTCATATACACACACATTTACACACCCTTAGACACGCACGTATGCACACACACACCAGCATATTTGTTCCCTATGTAGTGTTGCTCTCCACCTCAGTGACATTCCTGTTTCTCCTGTATAGTTGTGTCCACAAAATAATAATGTAGGAAAAGTTATAGCGTAGATTAATTTTTCGAATGCACAAGTAAAATCATTCTTCTTTTGTAGTTTTGTCCTTGTTTAAAATGGAATTCCGAATCTTCCAGCAAGTTAGGACATGTTCTACAGTCTGATCGCCTACATTTTTTGACTTTTAGTTCTCTTGTTTTTTAGTGTAATTTTGCGCATCTATCAGTATTCTTTTTAGTGATTGTGGTTGTTTTGTTTTAACGTTGAAGATTTTATGCGTGGAGAGAATTTGATTCATCTTAGGATCCTTATTGAGCATTGATAAATTTTGAGGAACAATGCTGCATGCCCCATTGTTTCTAGGGTTGTGAGTAGAAATATAGGGCAATATATTAAAATCTGATGTCATTCTTAGTGCCTTGATATCAATTTCTTGGCACATTTTATCCCAACATTTATTAGTAGCGGTGGATAATGTTTATCGACGAGTATGCTTTTAAGTTCATGAAGTCGTAAGTCACCAGCATTTTTATCAGATACAACTATGCAAATCCTTTTTGTCAAAGTGAAAGGATTATTTATGTTAATGTGTTAAAGATGGTGTGAGTTAAAGAGTAGGTATTGCTTTGAATCTGTGAGTTTATAATACTTGTCAGTTTCAGTTTGGTTACTAACATTTTTCATTAAGATATCAAGAAATGGCAGTTTCTCTTTGATGGATTCCATTGTAAATTGTATGTTAGTGTTTATATCATTCATCAGTGTTTTGAATTCGTGTAATTTTTCTATTCTTTCATTTCTAAGAACAAAGCAATAATCTAGATATCTTTTCCAATTCCCTATTATATATTGGTAAAAGAAGTTTCTATATTTTTGTTGAGATTCTTGATACATAGTCAATTCGAAGTAGTTCATAACTAGGTTTGCAAGAACTGCGGCTGCTTTTGCTCCCATCGCAATACCAGATTTTTCTCTGTAGTAATTAATATCAAACATGAAGTAATTATTTTGGAGAATAAATCTTAATACTTCAATTATAAATTGCTTGTTGATAAGTTCTGGTAATTCTTCTGAATAGTTTTCCAACCAGATTTTCATTATTTTTATTCCATAGTTTAGGGGGATAATGGCGAACAATTTCACCACATCAGAGGGTACCATAATTGTTTCTTCATTGATTGTTCTTGGGAGGTGGTTCAGTATATCTAAATCGTCTCTAATGACGCTTTTAATATATTTTAGAAAGCGTTTCAGTACGATGTTCAGAAAATTGCTTAAGTGTTTTACAGGAAGGGCCTGCTATAATAGGTCTTTCTTTTCTTATATATATATATTTATGTGTACATATATATATATATATATATATATATATATATATATATATATATATATACATACATACATACATACATACATACATACATATATATATATATATATATATATATATATATATATATATATATATATATATATAGATATATATATATATATATGAAAGAAGGTTTGAAAATGCACTTATTTTTTAAAAATATTTATTTACTTAACCAGTTTCACTTTTTTAGAAAAAGATTATCAAAAGTCTTTGAGAATAATAAAAAATGTTAAAAAACAGTTCGAGAATTAAAATGTATATATACATTCTTTGATGATAAAATATATTTAAAGTATAAAGCTTTGTATGAACTTTGTATTGTTATATATATATACATACATACATACATACATACATACATATATATATATATATATATATATATATATATATATATATATATATATATATATACATTTGAGAAAGGCTCATGTCTCTTATGTCTTGAGACACTCGCCTTCGGTTTTCTGTACTTCTTGCTTTATAAGTGTTTCTGTAGAGATTACGTTTTATTCCTTGGTGGCATATTTTTTCAATATCTTAAGCACAAAATTAGGAACATAGAAAAGATATACATCAATCTCTATTTTTGTAAGCAGTTGTATGCATGAGGTATGTCTATATTCTTGTATGCAGTGTAAATTAACCAAATATAAGCAAATTGCATATACCTTGCAACCTTGCAACTGCTGCGATAATTATGAACTGTTAATTGAACGGTAGATGTGTATTTTTATATAACTTGGACATTCCACGTAACTGTTTTTGTCAACAGTTTCACCTCCAGCCGTTCCCGTCACATATGTGTAGGTCTGTGTAGATGTATGTATATGCTTAACGACGTACGTAACGGGCGCGCAAACACACACACACTGACAGACACATACATATTAATATACAAAATTTGACGATAAGCACACATACACTCTCACATGCAGTCACATACATATAGTAATAGATACACATACAGGCATATATTCACGCATGTCTGTTGTCACATGTGTATATGTATGTGTAGATGTGTGTGTGGGTGTTTAATAACGTACCTAATGCGGTAACACACACAAAGTCAGAGACACACACACGCATACACCCACACATGTACATTCAGAGACACATACACATTCATATATGTGACGTCGTCGTCGTCGTGGTATAAAACGTCCTTTACTATCTCGTACGTATCGAACGCGCAAACACACACAAAGAATAAAGTGAAACAATATCATATTCTTATCGCATTAGAATTAAAAGTGAAAGAATGAAAATGACAATATTATATTGTCAATTTGTAGACGAAGTTACAAACTCCATTTCAGCGTATAAAGCTGTAAGAGAAAATAACTTGAGTTAAAAACTTGAGCCACTGTAGGATATCCTTTTCTAATTGCATGAACGCTCAGTGGCATGGTTGAATTCTCATTGGTTAGCAATGAAGATTTATCGGTTATATCACAACGGTATTCGATAGAGGGAGAAATATAAATAGTGTAATTAAAATAAGCAAAGTAATGCTGTAGGGAGAACGTACAAATAGCATGAAGACAAAGATATTTTTACACACAAAATAGAAATACACTGAATTCAATTTTCAGAGTGAGAGAGTGAGAGAGTGAGAAAGAGAGTGAGGGAGAGAGAGAGAGTGAGAGAGAGAGAGAGAGTGTGTGAGAGAGAGAGAGAGAGAGAGAGAGTGTGTGTGTGTGTGTGTGTGTGTGTGTCTGTGTGTGTGTGAAAGAAACAGACACCGACTTAAAGAGAGGAAGGGTGAAAGTGAGAAAAAGAAAGAGAAAAGATAGAGAGAGAAAAGGGAGATAATCGCTTGAAAACTGCAGATACCAAGGGGAGAGAATCGGTTGAAAACTGCAGCTTTTAGAGAAAAACCCATGTGAACTACCATGTTTCCTGGTCGGTCTCACACATTACGCGAGATCTCTGGGCAAAAAGTAATAGTGCTTGACCATCCTGGGCACTTAAGTGATGTGTATGTAAAGTTTGGTGAAAATCGGTTGAAAACTGTAGAAATGCATACGTACCACACATACACACACGCACAAACACACACACACACACACACGATATACACACACAAATATACACATATATGCGACAGTTCCATCCCAGTCCGTGTACGAAATCCACTCGCAAAGCTTTGGTCGGCCTGATGCTATAGTATATATATATATATATATATATATATATATATATATATATATATATATATATATATATATATACCACATAAATAACGTTTTTATAAACAAACCCGAAAGGCTTTGCGAGTTACGGAGAGAAACCTACTATGGAAGGCTCATAGTATAATAACTGTATAATAACTGTATATAATATATATCATAATGATACTTAATATTACGCAGGAGTGGCTGTGTGGTAGGTCCCTCTGCGTGGCACCTTAGGCAAGTGTCTTCTATTATAGCCTCGCGCCGACCAAGGCCTTGTGAGTGGATTTGGTAGACGGCGGCGAGCTGGCAGAAACGTAAGTGCGCCGGGCGAAATGTTTAGCGGTATTTCATCTACCGTTACGGTCTGACTTCAAATTCCGCAACGTCTACTTTGCCTTTCATCCTTTCGGGATCGATAAATTAGGTACCAGTTTCGCAATGGTGTCGATGTAATCGACTTAATCCCTTTGTCTATCTTTGTTTGTCCCCTCTATGTTTAGTCCCTTGTGGATAATAAAGAAATAAGGAAACCGAAAGAAGCCCGTTGTATATATATATATATATATATATATATATATATATATATATATATATATATATATATATATATATTTGTGTGTGTGTATATATTTGTGTGTGTGTATATATTTGTGTGTGTGTATATATTTGTGTCTGTGTTTGTCCACCCAACATCGCTTGACAACCGATGCTGGTGCGTTTATGTCACCGTGACTTAGCGGTTCGGCAAAAAGATACCGATAGAATAAGTACTAGGCTTATAAAGAATAAGTCTTGGGGTCGATTTTTTCGACTAAAGGCGTTGCTCCAGCATAGCCGCAGTCAAATGACTGAAACAAGTAAAAGAGTAAAAGAGTTAAATGACCGAAAAATGATGAGCTAACCTCAGGCTGAATCGAGCTAACAAATCGATGCTTTCATGGCTCCTATGAAAGCATCGATTGTCGGCTCATCATTTTTCGGTCATTCGTTTCTATTTAAAAATTGTCACTTTAAAATCGGAGAATATATATATCATGATATATATTATATACAGTTATTATATATACATACATACATACATAAACACACACACACACTCACACACACACACACACACACACACACACACACACACACACACACACACATACATATATATATACATATGTATATATTTATATACATATGTATGTATATATATATATGTGTGTGTGTGTGTTTGTATATTTATACATATATATATATATATTTATATATATACATATATACATAGAAATATAGACATATAGATATACCTATATATGTACATGTATATATATATCTATATATATACATGTATTATATATACACACATATACATATATACATATATATACATACATATATACATGTATATACGAGGGGCTTCTTTCAGTTTCCGTCTAACAAATCCACTCACAAGTCTTAGGTCGGGCCGAGGTTATTGTAGAAGACACTTGCGCAAGGTACTATACAGTGGGACTGAACCCGTAAGCAAGTTTCTTACTACACACCCACTCCTGTGCCTATACATATCTATATCTATCTATCTATCTATCTATCTATCTATCTATCTATCTATCTATCTATCTATCTATCTATCTATATATATATATATATATATATATATATATATATATATATATATATATATATATATATATATATAATATATATATATATATATATATATATATATATATATATATATATATATATATATATATATATATACACATATATATACTCATATATACATATACATGTTTATATATATATACATATCTATATGTATATATTTAAGTATATATATGTATATATATATATATATATATATATATATATATATATATATATATATATATATATATATATATATATATATATATATAAGGTTGAGAAGGGTATTGGATTTAACCAAACCCAAGAGGATACAGGTAATACCGAGTAAGTGCTGTATATCGATTAGTTTGCCCCAATCGTTGTATGAACAGGATTGGGGATTATAAGTCGTATATTAGCGTGTGTGTATATGTAAATATATAAAAAAAAAGATAAAGAGAGCAATGGTAAGGTTGGAGAAGTATTTTATGGATAGAGTCTTACAGCTGTTTCTGGGAAGATCCAGTACTTCCCTTCATCGGAGACAGAAAAAATAAAGTTATCTATTATTATATCCATAGGCGGATATTTTTAGTATGAAGTGGTAAAGAGTGCGATGCGCTGAAAAAAGAGAGAACAGTACTTGAAGTGTAGTTTCATTCCAGTAGTAAATATCCGTGTAGAAATCCGTGTAAAGTAATCCTTATGGGGATCCTTATGGCCATCCTTCAAGTAAACAAGCTAAAATCCATCGCAGTATAGCATATATTCACCTCTGCTATCTATGCTATATCAGCCTTCGTTCCAACATCTATTTCCGGATTATCCCCATAAGGATTACTTTACACGGATTTCTACACGGATATTTACTACTGGAATGAAACTACACTTCAAGTACTGTTCTCTCTTTTTTCAGCGCATCGCACTCTTTACCACTTCATACTAAAAATATCCGCCTATGGATATAATAATAGATTACTTTATTTTTTCTGTCTCCGATGAAGGGAAGTACTGGATCTTCCCAGAAACAGCTGTAAGACTCTATCCATAAAATACTTCTCCAACCTTACCATTGCTCTCTTTATCTTTTTATTTTTATATATTTACATACATATATATATATATATATATATATATATATATATATATATATATATATATATATATATATATATATATATATATATAAAGTTTTAAATTTAAAAGAGAGTTTTGACGCTAATATCCATTATTATTGAAATTTATTCCTATGTCATCATTTCTGTATAAGGCTATATTTGACTGTCAAACTTAAGTCAAACATATAATTTGCCTTACACGTCTTCAGGGAAATATATTTAAGAACAAACAAAGGATCAAACAAAAATCAAGAACAAGGGGTAAATACCAAGACATCTTCTCTAGGTTCCGCCCATATTCAAATTTGTCGTTAAATGAATCGTAATTTAACGAGTCATTTAATAATAATGGATATTAGCATCAAAACTCTCTTTTCAATTCAAAACTTTGGATATATAACCAAGGAGAACGATCCTTAAGGAGTCTAATTTAGACCTTTTGCGGTGAAATCTCTTGCTATATTGGTAACGATTACATGTTTTTCTATGAACACACACACACACACACACACACACACACACATATATATATATATGTGTGTTTGTGTGTGTGTGTGTGTGTGTGTGTGTGTGTGTGTATGTGTGTGTGTGTGTTAGTGTCTGCATAGTTTAGGACAATCACTAAGCTGTCATATAATAGGACTCAGAGTTTCAAATGCCGGACTAAGAGCTACGATGCATTCTCATCGGCTATTATGAAAATAGACGCTATAAGAAACTGCTGAATAAAAGGGAAGTTTCTCTAATAGGTAGGAAAAATATAAAAGATAAATAAATGCATGCAACCATATTCTCAAAATACATAGAAACCTCCTGCGTTCATAACATCTGCATACGTACATATCCACACACACACACGCATATATATATATATATATATATATATATATATATATATATATATATATATATAAGATATATATATGTAAAATATATATATATATATATATATATATATATATATATATAGAGAGAGAGAGAGAGAGAGATAGATAGATAGATAGATAGATAGATAGATAGATAGATAGATAGATAGATAGATAGATACGTATAAATGCACGCAACTTCATCCTCATATACACATTGGTGGATACTTACATATATATTTGACATTTATGCATATAAATATACGCATGCATATACATAAACATATATACATACTCATACAGGTATACGTTCACACTCACGGCATATATGAATATACATATATGTACATATGTACACAGATATATATATATATATACATACATATATATATATATATATATATATATATATATATATATATATATATATATATATATATATATATATATATATATATATATATATACAAGAAATGAGGGCAGGGAATCGTCAATTAATAATAGAATTAACAATTAACAATTTTGCCAAGTAGTTCAGTATGAAATAAACCTTTATCGGTAAGACCATTTATCATCATAAATATAAGGGATTAGCAATTGGAGAAGCAACTCAATTGCTAATCCCTTATATTTATGATATATATATATATATATATATATATATATATATCACACCTACAACCGCAGATATACAAGCATTTGCATATTCATACACGTATAAAAGAAGCAGACGTGTACATGAAAGTCGCACTTATGCACCAGATACAGTCCTTCACATATATACATAAATACATGCGTACACATATATTCACACGCACAGACATACACATTTAATATATATATACATATACATATACTCACACACATATACAATCACGCATTTAAAAAGGAAAAAAATGAACAAATATATTTAAAACAATTAAAAATGTTAAGACACATGGAAAGCTTGTACAGGAACATAGTAAAGAAGCAGATTCTATCCGTGATCTTGGAGGCCCAAACCGTAATATGTATTTTGTCATATGTGGACATGATCCCAAAAAGTTCAGTTCTTGAATTTAGATACCTCGCGGGGTCCAGGAAACTTTTCCAGATGAGCCATTTTCCCATATCACAAAGACCGCACTTACCACTACCGTTGGTGTAAGGTTAATACCTGGCCAAGTTCTTCCAGTAAATTTTATAGCTGACACCTTGTTCTTTTAAGAACCATATATGACTGGATAATTTGGTCGTTTTTCGTTTATCCCGGTGTCTGAAGCTTAAGGAGTTATTATTGAGCCTTACTTTAAAATTTCCCTCTGCGAGACCCACATATCTCTTTGACGAAACTGTAGACGTTATGACTGCAGGAGGTTTCTATGTACTGTGAGAATATGGTTGCATGTCTTTTTTATCTTTTATATTTTTTCCTACCTATTAGAGTAACTTCCCTTTTATTCAACGGTTGTTTATAGCGTCTATTGTCATAATAGCCGATGAGAATGCATCATAGCTCTTAGCTCCAGCATTTGAAACTCTGAGTCTTATTATAACAACTTACTGATTGTCCTAAACTATACATATATAAATTCCTTTATCTAATATCGAGGTCTCATTCTTTTGTTGTCATTTTATTATTCTTATTTTATATATATATATATATATATATATATATATATATATATATATATATATATATATATATATATGGGTGCAGGACGTCACCAACAGTAAACAACATGAAATACGAAAACAAATGAGTTAAATACGCAAATAACGAGAGGAAAAAAGGAACAAGTAATACAAAGAATGACCCTTCATCAGTTGTCGGCTGTCTATCTACTCCCCATTTCGAGCAATCAACGACAATATGAGTCTTCGAAGACAGTTGCTCTGAACCTAAATAAAATAAAATAAATAAGCTTTTTCACGTTGTAAAATTTTAAAGCTTAACGAAATGAAACTAAAAAAAAAATCATATACATATAAAATATTAGGTAATTCACATTTATCCCTTAGGCATCATACCCATACCGATCTATGCCTCTCACTATAGTATTAAAGTTATCTAGGGAACCTGCTGAAGAGTTATGATAAAAATGCTGACATCGTATCGCTAATTCCTGCCTACGGTTAATAAGATTACTCAGTAATATAAGGATTTGGAATTAATCCTTTAGGCAAAGTTCACATCTACTTCTTCCTAATTCGTATGGTTTAGTTCGACTCAGGATTGACCATTTTAGCTCATATATTTCCCTAAGTTGCCATATTAGCTTGCTAAGTGATGTCACATTTTCTTTATTTTTGTAAATTTCGATCCGGTTTACTACTGCACATTCATATACTATGTTCCTTTCTAAACATAATTTATTTATAACACATTCCCTATCCCCTCTACTGCTACAACTGGCCCTGTCCTTATTGTTGCTACCTGTGCAGTTATTACCACTATTATCGTTATTATCATTGCTATTATTATTATTATTGTTATAATTACCGTTACATTTACTATCCTTATTATTGTTATTGCATGATGTAATGCTTCTATCCATCAATAAGAAAGAAAATGTCTGAAACAGCTGTAGTGAACCGCAATCCATCTGATGTTATTCGTTTTTATCATTCACCTAGCTCAGAACCTGCAGCTCGCTTGGATCTGGAGTCTGTTGAGTGCAGTGCAATGAGTGCTGTGTTTGTACCCATGTGCAACCTTGATGACTCGTTGTAAATTCAGTCGGCCATTTGTGATTGTACGCACAACCGGAATAGAAATCTGTGTTTATTTTTAGTAAGTACGTATTTGACTTCAAATATTTTTTGTACACGATAGCGATATCACCGACCTGCCCTTGGTGCTTTACTATTTAAGTGCCTGATTAGCTTGAATCCGGGAAATTTTTATATGTATGTATGTATGTATGTATTATGAGTGAGTGGTGTGTGTGCGTGCGTATGTGTTTAAGATTTATTTCGGTCATCCGAAACAAAGTAGCTGGAACATTTTTAGAGAACGAAAATATTTCTACTGTATACCTTGTATTGAGTACTTTTTTCCATTCATTACCAGTAATGCTTGTATGCATGTATGTGATGTATGCACTATAGTATCATGAGATATGTCTATTTATCACACAGTCATTTAGATGTTGTTGGTGAATGTCCAAAAACGATGAGTGACACTAAGGTTAATCCCTAAGGGAGACAATGCTTCAAGAAAGTTTCTTTCTAATATGATTTTAAATAAATTGACTTCTAGAAAACAATATAAACTGAAATGAAGTAGACGTCATTTTGTGGTAAAAATTCTCCGGCTAATTTTCACATCTTTTTATTGATAGTTTATTATCGACTATTGGTTCTAGTGGTGTGAATAAAATGTTTAAAACATGCACCACATATCTGTTAATGAATATTTCATTTCATATCTCAGTTTATAAATAATAGTTTCATTTGTTACAGGTTTCAAACGAGACAATCACTGATTCATTGTTTAGGGCGGCGACAAGGATAAGAAATATTCGATGTAATTCAGAGCAGGACAAATATTAGATGAATTTGAGAATGTACAAATTAGTCAATTGATCAGTCAATCAATCAATCAGTCAATCAATCGGTCAATCGATCAATCAATTCACCAACCAATCAATCAATCAGTCAATCAATCAATCAGTCAGTCTGTTGGTCTGTCTTTCCCAGTATTCATTTACATATCTCTGCATCTCCCTCTCTCAATTTCTGTTTCTCCACACACACACACACACGCACACGCACACACACACACACATACACACACACGTGTGCACGTGCGCACACGCACACACTGATGTAAAGACAGGTGAGCAGATTAACAGACGGACAAATGGATTAAATAATACAGATTGAAAAACTGAATGCACATCGGCTGGCTGGAAATTCAATTGAAATATATCAATAAATTAAGACAAAAACACAAGTAATATACATACAAGCATACATACATACATACATATAAAAGTACGTATGTATAGATATAAGTATATATATATATATATATATATATATATATAAGTATATATATATAAGTATATATATATATATGTATATATATATATATATATATATATATATATATATATATATATATATGTGTGTGTGTGTGTGTGTGTGTGTGTGTGTGTGTGTGTATACATGTACATACACACAGGTATGTATGTGTGTATGCCTGTCAGCCTGCCTGTATATTCTTTAATTCTTTCTTTTACTTCTTTCAGGGGTACAAACACAGACACACACACATACAAATATATGCATATATATTTATATATATATGCATATATATGCATATTATATATGCATATATATGTTCATGCGATATTATTAGCATCACCCTGCGTTCAATACATCTCAAGGTTTCTAAAAGCAAACTTTGTTCACTTTCAAACGTTCAACGTAAGCTGAATTTAACGTACGATAGCGTCTTAAAAACTAAATTTATATATCCTAAATTTGCAGAATTTGTCGTTGGGTCAGTGTAGCTTAATGGTAAAGCACTTGACGCGTAATCACAGGGATGTGAATTTGAATCTCATGGCTGGCCGCCGACAGATTTTATTGCAAAATATGGATAGTTTATCCTGTTCATGCTATATTATTAGCACCACACTGCGTTTGAGAATAAAATTATTTCCTTATCTGTATCTTTATATATATATAAGTCAGTAAATAGTGGGGTTGTGTTAACCGCACGTGGAGAAATAATAGGAAAATGAAAAAAAGCCAGAATGCTGAACTGGAAGCATAATTTAATAAAGATTTTTTCTAACCGGTTTTCATTGCGAAGAGGCAAATTATCAAGAAGGAGAATGAAAATGTTTTTTTACAAAGAAGTACAAAATGAAGAAAATAATATATAAAACAATAATATATAAAAACATAAATATACCCATACATTATATTGTCTTTGAGCTTTTGTAGTTCAATAGTAGTTCATGTATAAATTGGTAGGAAAAATAAGGATGCATGAGGGTTGAGAGTTTTGTTAGGTTTAAAAAAAGGGTTAAAAGTTTGTGTTAAGCAGGAAATGTGGTGTCAAAACAGACAAGTGTTTTTAGTTGGAGTTATGAACTCTTATGAATAAGGTCACTGAGGGGTATGTGTGTTAAGAAATGGTTGGAATTTCTCTATGAAAAGATTCTCCTTGTTGATTCTTTCTTGTGTGGAGATTCTGTCTTTACATTGATAGAAAGGGAATATAATGAATTTAGGGTTTTTGTTTCTGGCGCAAGAGTCTATGTGGCCACTGAGTGAAATTTGGCGGTATTGAGGGAGGTTTATTTGTTCCTTATGGACAGCTACTCTTCTACGTCATGGGAGGCTCGTCTGTCCGATATAGAAGTTTTGGCAGCCTGCGCAAGTAAGGACATAAATGAGGTTACCCGAGGAACAAGAGAAATTGGTTTTAATTTTAAACTTTGTTCCTCGTTTGAAGGTAAATTCAGAGCCTTCAAGTAGGTAGGGGCAGGTACCACAATTAGGGCGTGCACATTTTTTAACTGATGGGGGTGGAAGAGGTGTATGTAGTTTGGAATTGGTTAATAATATTTTCAAAGATTTGTGTTGCCTTTTGCATTTAAGGACTTTGTGTGTATTAACGATATTGTTCATTTTCGGGTCTGTGGTGAGTAAGGGGAGGTTTTGTTGAATTGTGGTGAATGCTTCGATGTTATTGGGGTTATGAGTGGAGATGTATGGAAGTATTTTGGGGTTGGATGTGTTATTATGTTGGTTGGTTTTTAGTGTGTTTTTGTCAAGTTCCTTGGCACGTTTTATTCCAAGATCTATGAGTGTGGAGGGATATTGGCGTTGTAACAGTGTTTTTTGAGATCTTGTAAGCGTATTTCTCGAGTGGTTGGGTCAGAGACAATGGCGCAAATTCTTTTAGCTAAATTAAAGGGGATGTTTAATCTTGGTGTGTTTTGGGTGGCATGAGCTAAAAAGGAGGTATTGTTGTGAGTCTGTAGGTTTGTGGTAGATGTCGGTTGTGATTTGGTTATTAGGTGTTTTTATAATTAAGAGATCAAGAAAAGGGAGACGATGTTTGCTGAATTCCATAGTGAATTGAATGTTGGGATGTATGTTATTAAGAATGGATTTGAATTCTAGAAGTTTTTCATAGGGTTCATTCCATATGATGAAACAATCATCCAAATATCTTTTCCAGTTATCCATTAAAAAGATGTGGAAAAGGTGTCCAAATTTATGACGTGAGGTCTCATATAGTGTTAATTCAAAAAAACCCATTATGAGGTTCGCAAGGACTGGTGCAGCTTTAGTACCCATCGCGATACCACATTTTTGGCGAAAGTATGTGTCTGCAAACAGGAAGTAATTGTTGGTCAGAATGAACTTAAGTGATTCTATGATGAAAGTTGTGTTGATGCGATTAGGAAATGTTTCTGGGTGTTTGTGCAGCCAGAATTTAATTGCCTCAATCACATAATCATGAGGGATATTTGTATAAAGGTTGACCACGTCAAAAGAAACCAAGAGTGACTCCTCGTTTGTTGTTTTCGGGAGGTGATTGAGCATATATTTATTTTTTTATATATTATTGTTTTATATATTATTTTCTTCATTTTGTACTTCTTTGTAAAAAAACATTTTCATTCTCCTTCTTGATAATTTGCTTCTTCGCAATGAAAACCGGTTAGAAAAAATCTTTATTAAATTATGCTTCCAGTTCAGCATTCTGGCTTTTTTTCATTTTCCTATTATTTCTCCACGTGCGGTTAACACAACCCCACTATTTACTGACTTGTACCTTCTACCACACGTGTGATACAGAATGCGACCTAAAAATGACCCCAATCTTCCAGAGAAAGTCACCAATGAGACCATCCTAAAAGAACTCAAAACACTTAACACACACCTACTCACACTTTCCAGCAAAATTGATGAACTTCTCCTTCAAACCCAAGATATCCCAGTAAACAACCCACATCAACATCTTTCGGATAAGGTTAATGAAAACCTAAATGAAATTAGCACTACACTAAAAACTTTAATTACCAACTCATCATGGAAGGAACCACATACATCATCCAACTCACAGAATGAACACACTTTAACTCCAGCACTACACATCAAAAACCAGATCAAATCTATCTGGACCAAGAAACTGCACTACAGAAAACTCCTTTTCTGGAACATGCTTAAAAACCACAACAAAGCTGAAATTTATGACAAATGGTTAAACTCTTCTCCCATCATACTACCCCGTAAATTCCAAAGTAAACACATCACAGATGAACCAGAAGAACAGCGCTATCTAAGAGAAAAACTGGCATCTGAAAAGATGAAAACTGAAGTGGAACTTTTAAAACTCAGAGCACAAAATCACGAACAAAAATACACAAAAATTGATGATGAGATGCTCTTCGAACTTACCACACACTCCAACGAGCAATCCCTCGAACATGTTATTAAGCTGTGGAAAGATGAATGCCAAAAGGAAGAACTAACTTCCCTTAAACACTGGGAAAACAACAAAAAATTCCTCCATAACTATGAAACACAATTCATATTAAACCTCAAATCAAAAAACCCCTTCACAAAAGGACCAACAATACATACTACCACTGCTCCCCACAAACACCACCCCAAACCACACTACAGACACACATACCCCCCTACCTCCCTCCATACCAAACACATCCTCTTCCAACCCTACAAAAACCCTTTTCCCCCACAAAATAATCCAAACAAGACCCAACTCAACTATTCTCCTTCCATATGGACTAAAAGCACCATGAACCCCCCTTACACTTGCTATTATCCCCATCTCAATGCCCCTTACTCTCACACCAATAACAAACAAGGAATCCTACCCACACCTATGCATAAATCTCCCACCCAAGGTACCCCATACCGTCCACCCAACAAACACCCAGATCTTCATACCCACGCAACCCACACCAACAGAACCACAATAACTACCTACCCAACTCCAACCTTACATACAATCCACCCTACAAACACCCAAAACCCCCCCGCATTTCTCACAAAACCTTAAACCATCACATCCCATACCAATACAATCACTATACCTACCCATCCACTTCCAGCCTATCCACCCAACAATACCCCTACCCCTACCCCTTCTACCACAACTCTAACAATCACTACACCCCCTACTTCAACAACCATTTTTTTAGACAGAGGGGAGAAAAACAGGCACTACCGCTAATACAGACCCATCAAAAGAAAACTAAAAAGAAGACTAAAATAATAAACCTCTCTAATAAAACCCTAACACAAACCCAAATTAACATCCTAGCCAGAGGCTTAAAATTCACACCCACCCCAAGAACACCCAACCCCCCTGAGATCAAGGATGACATTTCAGAATTTTGCAGAAAGCTTCGTTTAACAGAAGCTTTCATAGACTTCAACAATGAGGATGACTCAATTATTAAAAACAAAAGCAACTTCATACCTTCCAAAGGAAGGAATAAAGCACTGGATGATTTTTGCAACCACATCCAGAGTTTCCCTTTTACCCAACCTAAAACCAAGGTCAAATCAAACTTTAATAGCATAGAATGGAAAAATCTAAGAGACTTACAACAGGACAAAAGCCTTACTATCAAAGAAGCTGACAAAGGTAGTACTGTAGTCCTAATGAACACAGATTTTTACAAACACCTAGCACTCTCCTTACTAAACGATAACTCTTTCTATGAAACTATCACCAACTATAAACAACAAAAAACTCTCAAAAACCTCACCACCCTTATACTCCAGCAAGGTCAAGGACTCACGGACAAAGAAGAAGATTACATCACTAATTTCAAATGCAAGCCCAGCCTCTTCTATGGCCTCCCTAAAATCCATAAGAACAAATCCATCACCGAAGCTTGCAAACTCTCCTCTGAAATCTACATCAACATCAAGGCACCGGAGGATTTAAAACTAAGACCCATTATAGCAGGCACCTCCTGCGAAACACATCGCTTAAGCAATTTCTTGGACATTCTTTTGAAACCTTTCCTAAGCCACATCAAAAGTTTCATCAGAGATGATCTTGACATGCTCAATCACCTCCCGAAAACAACAAACGAGGAGTCACTCTTGGTTTCTTTTGACCTGGTCAACCTTTATACAAATATCCCTAATGAATATGCGATTGAGGCAATTAAATTCTGGCTGCACAAACACCCACAAACATTTCCTAATCGCATCAACACAACTTTCATCATAGAATCACTTAAGTTCATTCTGACCAACAATTACTTCCTGTTTGCAGACACATACTTTCGCCAAAAATGTGGTATCGCGATGGGTACTAAAGCTGCACCAGTCCTTGCGAACCTCATAATGGGTTGTTTTGAATTAACACTATATGAAACCTCACGCCATAAATTTGGACACCTTTTCCACATCTTTTTAATGGATAACTGATATTTGGATGATTGTTTCATCATATGGAATGAACCCTATGAAAAACTTCTAGAATTCAAATCCATTCTTAATAACATACATCCCAACATTCAATTCACTATGGAATTCAACAAACATCATCTCCCTTTTCTTGATCTCTTAATTATAAAAACACCTAATAACCAAATCACAACCGACATCTACCACAAACCTACAGACTCACAACAATACCTCCTTTTCAGTTCATGCCACCCAAAACACACCAAGATTAAACATCCCCTTTAATTTAGCTAAAAGAATTTGCACCATTGTCTCTGACCCAACCACTCGAGAAATACGCTTACAAGATCTCAAAAAAACACTGTTACAACGCCAATATCCCTCCACACTCATAGATCTTGGAATAAAACGTGCCAAGGAACTTGACAAAAACACACTAAAAACCAACCAACATAATAACACACCCAACCCCAAAATACTTCCATACATCTCCACCCATAACCCCAATAACATCGAAGCATTCACCACAATTAAATAAAACCTCCCCTTACTCACCACAGACCCGAAAATGAACAATATCATTAATACACACAAAGTCCTTAAATGCAAAAGGCAACACAAATCTTTGAAAATATTATTAACCAATTCCAAACTACATACACCTCTTCCACCCCCATCAGTTAAAAAATGTGCACGCCCTAATTGTGGCACCTGCCCCTACCTACTTGAAGGCTCTGAATTTACCTTCAAACGAGGAACAAAGTTTAAAATTAAAACCAATTTCTCTTGTTCCTCGGGTAACCTCATTTATGTCCTTACTTGCGCAGGCTGCCAAAACTTCTATATCGGACAGACGAGCCTCCCATGACGTAGAAGAGTAGCTGTCCATAAGGAACAAATAAACCTCCCTCAATACCGCCAAATTCCACTCAGTGGCCACATAGACTCTTGCGCCAGAAACAAAAACCCTAAATTCATTATATTCCCTTTCTATCAATGTAAAGACAGAATCTCCACACAAGAAAGAATCAACAAGGAGAATCTTTTCATAGAGAAATTCCAACCATTTCTTAACACACATACCCCTCAGTGATCTTATTCCTCTATGAACAGACACAAACTTCCTGTTTGGAAAAAAAGAGTTCATAACTCCAACTAAAAACACTTGTCTCCCCTTACACACACTTCCTGTTTTGACACCACATTTCCTGCTTAACACAAACTTTTAACCCTTTTTTTAAACCTAACAAAACTCTCAACCCTCATGCAACCTTATTTTTCCTACCAATTTATACATGAACTACTATTGAACTACAAAAGCTCATAGACAATATAATGTATGGGTATATTTATTTTTTTATATATTATTGTTTTATATATTATTTTCTTCATTTTGTACTTCTTTGTAAAAAAAAACATTTTCATTCTCCTTCTTCTTGATAATTTGCTTCTTCGCAATGAAAACCGGTTAGAAAAAATCTTTATTAAATTATGCTTCCAGTTCAGCATTCTGGCTTTTTTTCATTTTCCTATATATATATATATATATATATATATATATATATATACGACGGGCTTCTTTCAGTCTCCGTCTGCCAGATTCACTCACAAAGGCTTTAGACGGCTTTGGCTAAAGTAGAAGACACTTGCACATGGTGCCTCGCAGTGGAACTGAACCCGGAATCATGTGGTTGGGAAGCAAGCTTCTTACCACACAGCCACTTCTGCGCCTATATATATATATGTATTATTCTTTTATATGTTTGTCATTTAACTGCGGCCATTCTGGAGCACCGCCTTTAGTCGAACAAATTGACCCCAGGACTTATTCTTTGTAAGCCTAGTACTTATTCTATCGGTCTTTTGTCAAACCGCTAGGTTACGGGGATGTAAATACACCAGCATCAGTTGTCAGGCGATGTTGGGGGTACAAACACAGACACACAAACGTATACATACACACACACACACACACATATATATATATATATATATATATATATATATATATATATATATATATATATATATATATATATATACGATGGGCTTTTTTCAGTTTCCGTCTACCAAATCCACTCACAAGGCTTGATCGGCCCTACGCTATAGTAGAAGCCAGTTACCCAAGGTGTCACGCAGTGGAACTGAACCCGAAACCATGTGGTTGTTAAGCAGCTTCTTACCACACAGCCACTACTGCGCCTATATATGTATATATAATGTTTTTTTAGTTTTTCTTGAGAGATTTCAAGCTGGTTGCTAACAAAGCGTCAAGACGCCTTGAGTTAAGAGAGTTCCTTGTGTTTGTAAATGTGTGGTTGAGTCAGTGTCGGTTGAAGTGTGCGCATCTATTTCCATAAAAATCTCAGATGGAAATCTTTGGAATGTATCACACATCTTCACTGTGCCACTAGCAGACTGGATTTGGAAAATCCCGTCAGTTACTTTTGCTCTTTCTAGGGAAACCGAAAATTTCGAGGTTTTTATGTAAATTTGTTGGCACATAACATAATGCACATATGATGATAGGTACAAATGAGAATATGTATGTATGTATATATGTATGTATGTTTGTTTGTGTGTTTGTATGTATGCTTGTAGGAGTTTATTCTCTGTGGAGCAGTCAACAGCCCGTGAAACGGTCCGTCGGAAAACCCCCTTCCTCATTCTCTGCACTCCAGTAGCATAGAAAGAATGTGTTTACATTTTTTAACTGTCAGTAAGACTTTATAATACACATACCATACAGACAGATACAAATATATAAATTTAATTAATGGGTAAGATATATTTAAGTAACTGACAGATGTATGATATATATTAATCCTTTCTATTATGTACACAGAGGCTGAAATTTGGGTACGGGGATAGTCGATTACATCGACCCCAGTACTCAACTGGTACTTATTTTATCGACCACGAAAGGATGAAAAGCAGAGTCGACCTCGGCGGAATTTGAACTCAGAACATAAAGACGGACGAAATGCCGCTAAACATTTTTCCCAGCGTGCTAACGATTCTGACAGCTCGCCACCTTTATCATGTATTATTAATGTAATATATATATATATATATATATATATATATATATATATATATATATATATATATATATATATATATATATATTCGATAAACAGACCACTAATTATTATAAACACGGTGTGTGTCAGTTTAGATAGTAGGTGGCAAGTAGAGAAATAAAGTTAAGTGTTACCTTAAGCACATGTCTGAGGAATAAGGACGGAAAATTGTGGAAATAAGCCTGGCTTTCTGCCCTGGAGAAACTGGTGAAGAACTCTCCAGATATAGGTAGGAACCTGTGTAAATATAGTAGTAGTAGTTGCAGTGGTGATAGTGATTATATTCATAGCTACAATGATAAGAACATGAACCATGAAATTACAGCAATAAAAATTGATAGTACGTAGTTTTAGAAGAAATATAATGGTGTCATTTCCTGGAGGGGAGAAAGACAACGTCGATCACGGAGGAATTGGAAATTATAAAGGAGGATATATGAATGTAAAGCTACTGAAAGAGAAAACGAGAGAGGAAGGGAGAGAGAGAGAGAGGGGGGGGGAAGAAAGATAAAGAGAAGGAGATGGACTGACTGAGGGAGAGGGAGAGATAGCGGATGAAAACAAAGCAAGATCAAAACAGCAGAATTTGAACTCAGGGTGAGTTTAAATTCCGCCAATGAGGGTAAGGGGGAGGGAGAGGGAAGGAGAGGATCGATAGACAGACAGATAGATAGAGGTAGAGAGAGAGAGAGCGAGCGAGGGCGAGAAACAAGGAGATAACGTTACCTTTAGAATTGTCCATAGTGTGGTCATTATTTGGTCCAGTATTCATTGTTGGTGTGCTCGAGTGACTCCAAGTCCAGTCTAATTGGTCAGTTCGGTCTTGTCTCCAGCCACAGAGATCAGATTTATCGATATTACAATATTCTACCGATAGGACTATACGGAAAAAATATAGGATTATTGTAAATCAATTTAACTAACCACATTTATGGATACTACGATAATTCACAGAGTATAAGGAGTATAAATTATCTGCAAATGATATGGTTTTTGATAATGAAACTCAATTCTATAATTCGGCATTAAATAGGGCCGGATACAAGGAGAAGGCTTACTATGTCAAACCTGATTGTAACAATATTAAGACAGCTATGAATTATAAGAATAATAAGTGTAAGAATAAGTTAAGAGGAAATAAAGATAAAAAACCCCCAGAGATATTCATAAACGTAACATAGGTAATTAAAATTTTTTAAGAATTATACTAATAACCGTGATAACACTAAAGATGATAATCTATGGTTCATAATCCCTTTTGGTAGAAATGTTAAATCTAATTTGATTGCACAGTTTAGAGAGGTGATAAGTAGATATTTCCCAAAGAATTCACATTATGGTAAAATTATTAATACACAGCATTAGGTTTGGTTTCTCAAACACTAAGAACTTAGCCCAAATAATTGCAGCTCATAATTTTAAAATACTAAAATCAAAAGGAATTGGGGAGAATAGTGATGAGAACCCTGATATAGATAAT
>NC_142935.1:77919907-77929907 GCF_046866305.1 Octopus bimaculoides
TGGTAATCTCTAAGGATATTAAGATGAAAGAGAATTTCAATATCATAAGGCTCAATTTATAGTGATTATCCATTCATTGTGATCTTACAACAAAGTACAAGACGGATTTCACAGTCCATCACAACCATAAATGGAGCCTCGACACGGGCACTCGATCTGCTAGAAGCCAAATCACATCCAACTCACCTCCTACCCTCTTAAAGAAATAAGAATACATTAGATGATGTATTCCAAGATACATTATGTCAGGAATATGAAAAATAGATGGTATTGTCACGAGTAAACATCTTTCATTATAGATCTGATTAACATAGGGTTAACAATTAACATAGGGTTAAGACATCCACATCAGCAGATCCTCACCTTTCCCCACAACAACAACAACAACAACAACAACAACAACAACAACAACAACAACAACAACAACAACAACAACAACAACAACAACTACCACTACTACTACTACTACTACTACTACTACTACTACTACTACTACTACTACTACTACTACTACTACTACAACCATCGAAAGAAAAGAAAATAAAGATTCTCTGAAAGAATGATGATAATGATGAGGTGGCGGAGGAGTAGGATGACGACAACGACGATGATGGTAGTGGTGATGATGGATCTTCATATTAGTAAAATATCTTACATTTATTAGGGAGGCGATTGGAAGAACTACCATATCACCTTAACTGGAGTTGAGGTCTAGAGACACCCAGTGGATGTTCAACAAACTCATTTAACTAGCAGCACCACCACCACTAAAGGCGCTGAGTGTTAACAAACACTGAATATCTCAAACCAGGCAAGACAACTCACCCCTATTTATATCTTTTACTTGTTTATGTCACTGGATTGTGCACCGCCTCGAAGGGTTTAGTCAAGTAAATGGACTCTAGTACTTATTCTTGCTTAAGTCTGGTACTTATTTAATCGGTTTCTTGCCGATCCGCTAAGTGACGGGGGAAAACATAGACACACATAAATGTATGCATATGTATATACATATACACAGACATGACAGATGTAAATAGACACCCATATATTCGTAAAATTTTTTAAAACCTGAAATTATTGTTTTCAAATAACTTATTAATTATTATAATCTAATATTTAGTAGACATGCCCTTTGCATTTTTCAGTGCAAGGACCCTATTAGGCATGCTACTGATCAGATGACGATTATTCTCTTCAGGAATTTCTTGTCAAGTTTCATGCAGTAATCTCAAGAGATCTGGCTCTGATGATGCTGTCCCAGAGGTGTTCAATAGGGTTCATATCTAGTGACTGGCTCGGCCATGGAAGCTTTTTAATGCCATTCTCTTCCAACGTATCTTGCGTCTTTTAGTCGTGTGACAAAGAGGCCCATCTTCCATAAATAAAGAGTCTTCTTTAATTATTTCATTACTGGAGAAAATTGGAAGGAGATAAATATATAGCCCAACTGAAGAATAAATCAAGATTAGGGCTCTGGTCTATTACACAAGAAGCTATCAATCGGTTTAATAGAATAGATAATAAGGATGGACATATACAGGTAGATATAAACGATTATTACTCTTCAATAAACCCCATAGTACTAAATAGTGCTCTCATCTTTGCTATATCTCGCAAAGAAATTAATATTATAATCACAGCAGGCAAATCATTAAATTTGACCACAAATACTGAGCTAGAAAGGGCACACCCAATTACTTTGACATAGCTATGAGCTCGACTGATTCGGCTCAAATGACCGATATTGTAGGAATATATATTCTAAATAAGTTCAATAGTGAATTTACAGAAATAGGCGGAGGATCATATCGAGACGATGCATTATTTATAATTAAAACTACCAGTAACAGAAAATTAAAAAATTACAAGAAAAAATTTCACAAATTCTTTAGTACGTTTGTTCTTAAAATTTCTGTAGAAAACTAGCATAACTTTCTAGATATTAATTTTAATTTACTCACAGGTAACTATGCACCATACCACAAACCTAATTCAAAGTTGACATATATTAATTATGAAAGTAATCATCCCAAAACAATCACTAAATATTTAGTTGAAAATATTCAACGCAGAATTATTTACCTCTCATCTAGTCAAGAAATTAAAAATATAAATAAGGATTATTATAACTCAGCATTATCTAGGGCAGGATATACACAGGAAATTAAATTTGAAACAAATAATGATAAGCCGCAGACAGACAACCAGTTAAATGATGAATTGTTTAAAGATAAACCAATAATTAGCATTAATAAGCATAACAATAGAAATTTTAAAAATCATTCCAATAATAATAATTATTATAATAGTAGTAGTAGTAATAATAATAATAATAATAATAATAATAATAATAATAATAATAATAATAATAATAATAATAATAATAATAAATGCGAAAGAAATAGACAGAGAAAAATCCCAGCAATGGCTGAGAAGCTCAGGGCTCAAAGCAGAGACTGAAGGATTTTTAATTGCTGCACAAGACCAAAGCCTCCCCACCAGAAATTACCAAAAACACATAATGAAAAGAAATATAACAAGTAACTGTAGAATATGTGGAGATCGACAAGAAACAATAAATCATATTATCTCTGGCTGCCCAGTCCTGGCTAAGAAGGAATATATTCACAGACACGACAGAGCTGGGACCTATATACACTGGAAGCTATGCCAACATTATGGAATAGCAACAGAAAAAAGATGGTATAAACACACGCCAGAAAAGGTCACAGAAAACGAGAAAGCAACCATACTCTGGGATATGCCAATACACACAGATAGAGAAATTAAGGCAAATAGACCAGATATAGTTGTCAAAGATCATGAAGGAAAAAAATGCTTTCTAATTGATGTATCAATACCAGCAGATGACAACGTTTCTCGAAAAGAAATGGAAAAACTTTCAAAATACAAAGACCTGGAAATAGAGATAACTCGAATGTGGAGTCTAAAAACAGAAACAATTCCTATCATAGTAGGTGCCTTAGGTATAATTAAAAAATACTCAGACAAATACATAACAAAAATACCAGGACTTACAAATATATGTAACATACAGAAAATTGCACTACTGGGTACTGCACACATTCTACGCAAAACACTTTCAATACAGTAAACATAAAAGCACCACAGCAAACCACAGCACATACCCAAGGCGCACAGAGCTGCGCTCGGTAGTGAAGTGAAAGCACGTTATAAAAATAAAACTACTGAACAATAATAATAATAATAATAATAATAACAATAATAATAAAAATACGAATCTCAATCAACATGAATCCAACTAATAAATACTTAAAACGTAAGAAACACATTCCTTATATAAAACATACAAAACGCCACAAAAAATAATAACAACAACAACAACAACAATAATAATAATATTAATAATAATAATAATAATAAAAATAATAATAATAATAATAATAATAATAATAATAATAATAATAATAATAATAATAATATTTGACTTATCTTACCTTATGGAATGCAGATAAGGACAAACCTTATCGGAGTAATCCTAATAGATAAGCATTTCACTTCCAGCATATAGAGTACTATAATTAATAATAGATCGGATTTTCCGTAGCCAAAAACCTATTTAGGCATATACCATCTTCTAATAATGTTAAACTTGATGAATATTACACAAATAGAAACAATCCCCCTCCAACTAAGAATACAAACAATATGATAATAACCAGAAATGACACGAATATTATACCTAGACTACACAAGAGCAGTAGTACAAACACAATTAACACATCTAATAATGATCTAAATGATTTATGTGACTGTTGAGTTAAGGCAAATTGTAAATTTAGCAATTACTATAAACGTAGAAACCTAGTATACCAGGCTACAGTTGAAGCCGGAGGTAAATATTTCTATTATATTGGAGCCACAGCGTATTACTTGAAATCTCGTATCGCTAACCGTGAAGCTTCTTTTAGATATAATAATAAAAGAAATAGCACAAGCCTTGGTAAATTTATCTGGAAACTTAAAAAATAGGCGCAGGAGTGGCTGTGTGGTAAGTAGCTTGCTTACCAGCCACATGGTTCTGGGTTCATTCCCACTGCGTGTCACCTTGGGCAAGTGTCTTCTACTATAGCCACGGACCTACCAAAGCCTTGTGAGTGGATTTGGTAGACGGAAACTGAAAGACGCCCGTCGTATATATATATATATATATATATATATATATATATATATATATATATATATATATATGTGTGTGTGTGTGTGTGTGTGTGTGCGTGAGCTCGTGTGTGTGTGTGTGTGTATGTTTGTGTCTGTGTTTGTCCCCGTAACTTAGCGGTTCGGCAAAAGAGACCGATATTTATTAAAACAATGATGATAGAAACCATGTTTAATACCATAATATTAGTATAAATTATTACATAGACCTCTCTAATTTTTATTCATAATATTCAAAAACTCCAACTTATCCCAGTTTTATACAATAATCTATAATATTTATTTCATTGTTAAATGGAATATACATATATTCTACTTTTATACACTTACGACCATTATAATTACCCTTTTCTTCTCAGTAATTTACTTAATAATCCTCTATTTATATTTTTTTCATATAACCCCTATTTATATAAAATGCTATTACTAGGACTTTATATCTTTTATTTTATAAAAACTTATAAACCAACATCATCAACTATTGAAACTTAATCTATCTCCATATGCACCTAAAAAAACTCCACTCGTGTGTGTGTATATATATATTTGGCTGTGTGGTAAGGCGCGGGAGTGGCTGTGTGGTAAGTAGCTTGCTTACCAACCACATCGTTCTGGGTTCAGTCCCACTGCGTGGCACCTTGGACAAGTGTCTTCTACTATAGCCACGGACCGACCAAAGCCTTGTGAGTGGATTTGGTAGACGGAAACTGAAAGAAGCCCGTTGTATATATGTATATATATATGTATATGTATGTGTGTATATGTTTGTGTGTCTGTGTTTGTCCCCCCAACATCGCTTGACAACCGATGCTGGTGTGTTTACGTCCCCGTAACTTAGCGGTTCGGCAAAACAGACCGATAGAATAAGTACTACGCTTCCAAAGAATAAGTCCTGGGATCGATTTGCTCGACTAAAGGCGGTGCTCCAGCATGGCCGCAGTCAAATGACTGAAAAAAGTAAAAGAGTATATATATATATATATATCCATATTATCCACAAACCTTATAAATATAATTCTATAGTAAAATAAATGATAATTTTTTTTCATCATAATAAAACCCTAGAGAATATTAATTTAACCACACGAACAAAGGGAAATTACTAGTTATTACAATTATGCTTTAGAAAAATCTAACGGATTATAAAAACTACCTCACATTTTTAAAATTTAGAATTTTGAATTCTTTTCACATAAAAATGTAAATTCCTTTCATAAGTAAGTGCACCATAATTTTTTATATGCATAATACTTTTTTTGAACAATGGAAAGTATAACTTACTCCAATGAAATACTAAATAATAATAGTTATTATAACTTTTCTCCGAAATACATTTAAAAATAATATCATACTATACAATATAAAATAACTTTACCCTCTTTTCTCTTTCTTTTCTTAATCTTTTTTATATCTTATGCCCCACATAAAAATTATGTGCGTTTCTTCTCCCACTTTTCTCACAGTTTGTCAGATTTCGTTGTTTTGTCCGCCCCCCCCCCCCCCCATAAAATCTATTTTTCTCCTTATACCCTTACTTAATTTTTTCCGCATAAATATTTAAATTCCTCTCCGAAGTATGTAAACAATAACTTTTCTCTGAATGATGGAATGTATACGTGAGTACATTGAAATGCTAATTAATTAATAGTTATTTTATTATATAATATAGAATTATATTTCTATTTTATTTCCCAAATCATTTATGTTTACTTTTCTCCCTCAAAAATTTATTTCATCTCTCAATTTGTGTTCAATATCCTGAACAGCCCATAACAGTCCATTTTCTAATTAAACGACTATTGTATGTCCCTTAACACTGATAAGTCTATTTTTCAAATACTTTATAGTATTTTAGCAAGATTTGATTAGATAATATCACTCCACACGACCTCGCCGTCCTAATAAATTATTGTTTACGTTATTTGAATATTTGAAAATACGGTCCTCATATTACTAATTTCGTTGCTCACCACCAGAAAGCAAGCATCCTCCCTGGCGATATGCGGACATAATGTGGGGTTATTTTACTTCTCACATCGCTTGAATGGGGATGATATGAACCTAATAGCCGGATAGAAACATATGCAGGATTCTTTTATGTTTATTTCTTTTGTTGATTCTGTTCCTTTAAATCTCAAGGCATGTCCTTTTTTCATCGTGATACAAGTAAAATTAACTAAGTATCCACTATATTTCTTCTCCATTTTCTTTTATGTACACATATACTTGCAGAAAGACCACCCTTCGGGCTGTTTTCTGCTAGCCACTCGATAATATTTCCACATTTGATTCCCAATTCTAATAATTTTTATGATATCTTAAATTTAATTAGTAAATATTGCTTTCATTATTTTATCAGTCATAATCTCTCTTTTTTAAACAAAGATCAAGGTAGTCCAACTACGTTTAATATACCAAAAAATAGCGTATCAAATAGCTATAGCAACAAATTCACTTGCTAATTCTTGGATAACGACAGAAAGGAAATAAGTCACATGAGTTCGAAGTTTCAATAATTATACTGGACAATAAGTTGTCTACTATAATTTATTTTCAGTATGTATAAACAATAAACTGAAGGCATTTATACAGCGAATTTAAGTCAACAAAATACCTGATTTCCTCATCTGAAATAACGAAATAAAACTGGAAATGAAAAATTTGCAATGCATATATATTAAGTAAATTATTATTAATGAAAGTAATTAGAGGTGGGAGAGAGAAAAAGTGAGAGACTGCATTGCAAATGAAAACGAAAAATTTTGCCAGAACATATCACTATTGTTTATCAAATGTTAAAACCTACTCTGCAGTGAACGTAAAGCTTGGCAACAAATATTTAAATCTGTGATAGTAAATAATAACAGACGCTTCGAGAGTGAGTTTTTATCGATATGTATTTATCGATATGTATTTATCGATATATATATATATATTTTAATTTTCCGGAGAGAAAAACTTCTAGTATGGCTATTATGGAGGGTGTGACTAATTAACGGACATCACAGAAATTTATGTAGCTGAGTCAATCTGTTATATTTATATATATTTATCCTTAATAATTGGTAGAACTTACATAGATAGATAGATAGATAGATAGATAGATAGATAGATAGATAGATAGATAGATAGATAGATAATTAGATAGATAGATGGATGGATGGATGGATGGATGGATGGATGGATGGATGGATACACACACAAAGTTTGGTGCTGTGAGAACACATGGGAATGGCATTTCCTTACTTTTTCAAATACACCCAAATTTAAAATGATCTAATATAACGATATCATTCATCCGGCGTGTGTTGAAATATGTCAAAACAATTTAATTCCTCACAAATATATGTTACTTTACATATAATTTATGTGTTAATTCTATTTACTAAAACTTGCTAAAAAGCATATTTTGCTTTAAAATAGTATCTCCTTGTAGATAAAATTGTCAGTAATCATACTGTTTCCATTTCTCTCAGCCAATATTTTTACATTAGCCTTCTTTCGAACTCTAGATAACGCAACATACAGTTGACCACTTGGGAAGAATTGTGTAGGAAAATATATTACAATTTGTTCAAAAGTTTGTTCCTGTGCCTTGTTGCACGTCAAGGCAAAAGCTAGCTTGACAGGAAATTGTTTGCATGAACGAGGGATAGAGTCGAATGCCTTCTTATAGTCAAGCCATACTGTCACAAGGTTTCTGCGTCGTTTTCTTACTTCATCAGTACAGCTTTGTTTATTAAAAGTTGTTCGGCCTATCCCCACATTCCTTTCTTTCCACCAGCCTGTTCATCAGTCACAATGTTGTTCGACTCACATTGGTCCTGGAGGAATTGGTTGAGAAAACTTGTTTGTACATAATGTTTCGGCAAGAAATGGGCCTGTAGTTTCCTGCCATCTCGGTGATTTCAGTTTTACCAACAAGATTTCTCCTTGCTGTAGCAAACCAATTCAGTATATCAGTCTGACCTTCCACAGTCCTTTTGAACATACATATCAATTGGTTTCTATAAAATGTTAGATTCTTGTACCAATATACAACTATTAGGTCCCTTCTAGGTGCCTTCCCATTCTGCTGTTTGCCTATTGCTATAGCGAAGGTTTCTGCATCAATTTTGTATGTTTTACTGTTAGAATTGGTACAGTATTCTCTCTTAATTGTATTTAACTATGATGCATCCAGGTTGAAATCCCTCTTTTCGTTCCAAATTTTTGACTACAATGATTGTAGATCTTCTTGGGTAATATTTTCCTTCCTCATCTCTCTATATAATGCTTGTGGGTTGGAAGCAAACTTGCGATTGATACTGGCTCGCTCAAAAATTCGCTTGCGATAGCGGAGTCTCTCGCTCATCATCCTGAGTTCATATTTTAAAGTGATTAGCTTTCCCTCAAGAGCTCGGTGTGAAGAGTTACCATAAAGTTTCATTAATTTTTGTCTAAGGTAGAGTTGGTGAGGTGTAAACTCATTTTTTCTCCTTACATTTTATTGTTGTAGTTAACCATCCAATATGACGGCGCGCGTTGTTGATGTTTTCTTCAAGTTTTGTTTTCCATCTAGGTTGTTTTTGTTTAGTAATTTCGTTACTTAGTTCACTGTAGATTTCTCGTAGGTGTAATAGCGGCTGTGTATAAGAGTAATAATATCCCAGTAATTAACATCACTTGATTCCATGCGCTCTCCAGCAACAACGTTGATAACCTTAAACAGTAGATCAGTCAGATTTTTTCTCATTCGTGTTGGGAATAGTCTGTTGTTCAACGAGAGCTTCCAGAAAGTAACAAATTTTTTTGCGAATTGTAATTTTAAAATGTCTTTGAGTTGGCTGTATTCTGCAGTCTTCACTACTGAGTCAGTTAAATTTGGAGACACACTCGAATTTAGCGATAGCCGGAGCGATGGTTTGTTTACATTATTTTTTACGCCGCTTCTGGCAGATCGTGACCCATTTTCAGTGTTTTGAGAGGATCGAGGACCAGTTAATTTGTTTTTTTTACAAAAGATTCTTGTTGTCGGAGCTGTTTCGCCGTGAAGGTATTTAAGTTGGGAAGAGCTTCGTCCCAGTATTGTTTTAACTGCTTCATGTATTCGATTGAAGGGTCATCTCGGTCTTTTTCATGGGACCGAAGTAAATCTTGGTTTACTTGTTGAGTCCAATTAAAATGAGAAGAGTACTTACGTCTTCTTAAATAACTTACTGGTGAAATGGTTCTGTTTTCAGCGGTGGTGACGTTGTTAGTTTAATCTGTGGTGGTGTTAGTTTCAGCCATAATCGTCTTAGCGAGATTCCACGTGCTGTAGATGTATATTTTAAAATATGTTTAGGATAGCGCTACGATGGCGAATAAAAGGTGTTTCTCTTATTAATTGTTGGAGATATAAATCAGTTAACGATTTAGGCTGAAGAAATCGGCATATTTCTAGAGAAAGACGTTCAAAACGGACTTTTTAAACACTCCTCTATGCCTGTACGTCCGATGTTGACGGCGCCATTAATGTATGTATGTATGTATGTATGTATGTATGTATGTTATCAATCAGTTTCACTTCTGTATTTTTGTCCATAGAGAAAGAGCCGGACTCTAACATAGATTCAAGGCTCCTTCATTGGAACTTTTATCAACATCATCTAGGTATTTGTGCATATGTGTGTGTGTGCAGTATTTGGTGTTAGTGTATGCGCAGATTTGTATGTTTGTTTTATGGATGCGTTTTTATGTCTAGATGCATGCATATGTATTTATGTGCTAAATTTTTGGAAAGTTTTACATATCTTTACAGTTCCATTGATGGCTT
>NC_142935.1:77932407-77937407 GCF_046866305.1 Octopus bimaculoides
ACCTTCAGACTACCATTTGTTTCGTAGTTTACAGAATCATTTGGGGGACATAACTTTCGCAAGCCAGGAGGAGGTCGTAACTGACATTTCAAAGTTCTTCGCATAGAAACCAAAAGAGTTTTACATTGATGGGATTAAAAAGCTTACAAATAGAAGGAAGTCATAGATAATCAGGGTAAGTACATTGATGATTAAATTTCAATTAGATATAACATTTGATCACTTGTTTTCTTTATTCAAACTTCGGACAGAACTTATGGGATAACCTGATATAATGAATTAATAAACGCGAAAATCTGTCTGTTCGGGACTCCTGTATCTCTTATTTGCTCTTCATAGACATATAATAGCTTTTTGGTATCAGGATGATCCCGGGATTGAAAATCTACCCTTCATTTGGTTCTTGAAATCCAGTATTAGGATCTGATTTAAAAGCATTTGAGTTGCTATTTCTAGCAGGTAAAGCTTGGGTGATTCACGTCATCTTAGTTGGTGTATGTCGGATGATATCAGAGATTAAGGGGGAGATAAATGACATTCTCTTCGTTAATTTTCCTTCGAGATAACTTTGGGACAAATTGGCAAACAGTTGGAATTCAATTTGGGATTGGAACAATGATTGCATTACAGAATTAATTCTCATCCGTCCTTAACCTCTAATCCAGCACCGCCGGAGCATAGAGTCATTATAGACGTATTATAGTCATGCTATTTAGCTCTCTTTAATTATTGGGTCGCAGGCACAATTAGCCCTCCGCAGGAGCTAGTTTAAAATCTGCACGGAGTGTAGCTTTTAAGCTAGTAATGAATAAAATAAAGAAAATCTCAAGTCATGTGACTTACGTAAACAGACCGGATTATTTCCTGTCCAATCTCCAGTGTCTTTACAAAACCTCTCGCTGCTGCCAACTAAAGCGAAACCAGTCTGGCAGAAGAAGTAGACCACTTTCCCAACACTGTAGTCATCACCTTGTTTGAATCCATGCAGGGGAGTGGATAACCGTTGACAATGGCTGATATCTGTGGATATTAGAGAAGATGAAGAAGGAAAGACATTAGAATCATTGATTGGTTAATTAAGCAATTGATTGAATAATTTATTTATTATTAGGTCTGAGATTGTTAGAATCTGCTTACTGCTAATTATAGAAATGATGCAACTGGAAGCTAACTAGGGCATTGGGGGAAAACATCACTGAAGAATTTTGTTGCTGTTTACCGTAACATAGAAGATCCATGATTGAAGACATTCCAACAGTGAACATCTTGTCTTTTTGTATATTAGCTACTACATTGTTCAATGTATCTCCCTGTACGAGGTGGTATCAAAAAGTTCTGTAGCCTGCCAACAGATGGTAGCACACGGTTGCGTGCGCCTCGAGGGCTACCAGTGACATTTATGACGCAGTGCGCCGAGTGACATCGCTGTGTTTATTTTGCAAGTTGCAAAATGTGTTTTTGTGATCACGTGTTTGCTGTAGTCTGCGATGTTTGTCATGGACAGAAAGCTGGAACAAGGAGCCAACGTTAAATTTTGCGTTAAACTTGGGAGGTCTGCTACAGAGATCTTGAGCATGCTTCAGCAAACTTACGGCGACGAGGCAATGGGTCGTATGCAATGTTTCGAGGAGCACAGGCGCTTCAAAAGCGGAAGAACGTCCCTCGAAGACGATGAGCGATCTGGAAGACCTACCACGAGCTTCACCCCCGGAAATGTGGAGAAAATTCATCAGCTTGTGCATGAGGATCGTTGAAGGACAAAAAACGACATTGCTGATGTTGTTGGTCTATCGTATGGATCCGTGTAGGCAATCGTAACGTCTGAATTGAACATGCGACGTGTCTCTGCTACGTTTGTGCCTCACCAGCTGACCTCTGAGCGGAAAGAATATCGCGACAAAGTCTGTCAAGATCTTCGCACCCGCCCTATTCACCAAATTTAGCACTTCTTCCCCAAGATGAAAATGCAGCTCAGATGTCGCTATTTCCACACCGTTATCTAGATCAAGAGCGAATTGCAGAAGGCCCTCGATTCGCTTACAGAAAATGACTTCCAGTCCGGATTCCAAAAGTTGCAGGAGTGTGCGCGAAGTGACTATTTCGAAGGATATGACGTTAAAACTTGGTAAATATGTTATTTTTTATTAGACATATCTAGTGCGGGAACTTTTTGATACAACCTCGTATTTATAGTTGAAGCGAGTTATTTGAGGTAAATATGGTTGTTAGTTCTAATGGTCATAATGGCTCTAAAACGGTAGCATAATACGGCAAGCCACCAAAACAATGGTCAATTGCAGAGATTTTCCAGTTGTACCCATACCAAGATGCTCCTGTACATCTCGGTAAACTTAGTGCATTGACCGCTCAATATCCCGGTTTTGTTCAGATATAGAGTAATATTGTTGATACATTTTGTGAACCTCTTGTGAGTCATTTCTTTAATAGAAGGAACGAGGTTGGTGCCCATATTTCTTTTGCAGGGTCACCGAGACATGTGATAAGAGTTATCCCGAAAGGATGAAAGGCAAAGTCAGCCTCGGCGGAATTTGAACTCAGAACGTAGAGATGGACGAAATACTGCTAAGCATCTTGCCCAGGGTGCCAACGATTCTGCTAGCTCCCTGCCTTAAAATACCTGCACCTATATCAACATCTCTAAAACTTGACCATCAGTGTGTCTTCCTTTCCAGTCAGTTCAGCACTTATTAGAAATACTAGCATTAGAAGATTCACCTGTGTGTTACCTGAATCAACCTTTGTTTACCTGTGTACACCTGTGTATTATCTGTGCTTGCTTGTGTATATCTGTGTATTACATGTATATTACTTTACGTGCCTGTGTGCGCTTGTAAATACTTGTGTGTACCTGTGAATTACCTATGCATTACCTATGTATATCTGTGTATTATTTGTGTATACTTGAGTATACTTATATATTACCTGTGTCTATATGTTTATACCTGTGTATTATTTGTGTATTACCGGTAGAACACAGAAGTGTATGACAGAAAATCTATTGAGAGAGAGGAGATAATTATGTTTTCAAGGTTGATCGAATGTTCTATCTCCCAACTTGTGGCGTGTGACAGTGTGCGTGTGTATGTGAGTGTATATGTGTGTGACAGTATGTGCGTTTGTATGCTTGTATGTCTGTGTATATGCATATAGGTGTGACAGTGTGTGAGTGTGTATGCATGTATATGTATGTTTGAGTGTATGTCAGTGGGACTGTGGGTATGTTTGTGTGTGTGATAGTGTGTATATATGTATGTTTATATGTATATCTTTCTGTTGTACATCATTAAGCTACCCCCTCAACGCGCACCATCAACTTCCATACACATGACACCCCTATATTCCTCCCTATCCTTCTACATCTGTCATCCACATTCCATCCAGACACCTCACACATCATCTGTACAGATACGTTCAAAATATCCTCCCATTGGGTCACATTTGTCTCTTTCAACAGCAAATATATGCATTGACTGCAAGTAAACGCTACCGCTCTCTCTCTCTCCTTTTCTCTCTCACTCTCCTTTTCTCTCTCACTCCTTCTCTCTCTCTCTCTCCTTCTCTCTCTCTCTCTCCTTCTCTCTCTCCTTCTATCTCTCTCTCTCATTCTCTCTCTCTCTCATTCTCTCTCTCTCTCTCTCTCTCTCTCTCTCTCTCTCTCTCTCTCTCTCAACAGAACTCAACTCGCTTCCTTAACATCGTTAGAAATGCTAAGCCCCAACATTAGTGAAGATCTTTCCTCACCTCCTCAAAATAACAGAGATTGAAACACAAAGACTAACCTTCATCTTTAGAGCCACAAAAAGCTTCAACTCCCGAAACTTCTAAACTCCGATAAAACTATGATCACTGCACTTCACAGATGGCTGATCCTACATCACTTCCATTTCGGCGCTCCCAACTCACTCCTCTTTTTTGTGCTCACCACTCACGTTGTCTTAACTCACAATGAAGTACTCTTGCTATATCTGGGATGGTGCTGCTGCTATACACACAGACATTCTAAATCTATATCCAAAAATGACTAGCCGACTGATTGGCATGAGGTCACATATCAACATACTCCATTTCTGGTCATCAGTTTTGTTCTGTCTCCTCTACCTATTTTTTTTATACAACTACTATGGTTACTGCACTTCACAGATGGCTGGTCTTACATCACTTCCATTCCGGCACATCCGACTCACAAAAAAGCCTCTCACTAACAACTACATCCAGTCCTTCCTCCCCACAACACCGACCCTCTCAAATTTTCCACCACTGTACATATTCCTCTTTCAGTTGCCCTCTTATAACAATTCCAGAAGAATATTAACCGTATCAACCACACGGATGACAGATAACTATCAAAACCACAAGCACAGGGGCTGCCTCCAGACCAAACTAATATAAAAAAACACAAGAATGCTTTGTGCGTGTGTGAGTCTCAGCGTGTGTGTGCGTATGTGCGCGTGCGCGCACAGGTGTGTGTGACTTGTGAGTTTCAATGTATACATGCACCTGTGTATGTGTGAATGTATAAGAGAAAGCATAGAGACAACAACACTCACTGCAGTTGTAGAGTTTATTTAATTTATAGATGTCGATTTTACTCAAGTGTTTCCGTTGACCAATCTCCGTTGATGTCGGCAATTTCGGAATCATCGTCCATTTACTGCGATCAACTGCAAATGCATTCAGTGCATAATGCATAATTGATCCGTAATCATAGGGGGCTCCTAATGTGTCCACCTCATCGAAAGTCATCTTCTGGAAGTTTTGTGTGTGGGCTGGAGAAGACCGAATAGAAAGATAATGTGTGTATATATATATATATATATATATATATATACACACGCACACATATATATATATATATATATACACACACACACACACACACACACATATATATATATATATATATATATATATATATATATATATATATATATATATATATATATATAAATTTATGTGTATTTCTCAATGTTTACAAATAA
>NC_142935.1:77939907-77997407 GCF_046866305.1 Octopus bimaculoides
ATGTAGGAATATAGATGTTACACGGACAACGGCCGAACCAAGAAAGAAAGCTCAGGGTTGGCCGAACACCGGTCACGTGGGGAGAGAAGGGAGAGAGGTAGAAGCAGAGGGACAGAAGAAATAGGGAAGTGCAAACAAAAATGACAGGGACACAGTAAAGTGAAAAGAGGAGAGAAAGTGAGCATGAAGAGAAGGCAATGAAATGTGAGAGAGGGGGAACGAAAGAACGAAGAGTGGAATGAACGAAGCGTGAAAGGGCTGATAGAAAGAAGAAAAGAAGAAAAGAATAGAGCCGTACAAGATTTACATAAATATATACTTACATATAAGAGACCAAAGTACGTACGCCGCTATATATGTATATATACATATACATATATATATATATATACATATATATATATATATATATATATATATATATATATATATATATATATATATATATATATATATATATATATATATATATATATATATATATATATATATATATATATACTAGCAGTATAACCCGACCTTGTCCGGGTGTGACTTATTATGCCATCTACGATAAGTCTTGCTAGGTGAAAATCAACTAAAAAAGAAAACCTTACAATGAAAAAACCCTTATGATATAAATATGTTCATAATTCAAAAGATGATGAAATTAATAGGGAAAGTCTGAAGGCTGTTTTGCCTAACATTATTAAGCGTACGTAAATTTCATCCGTCTAATTGGTTATAGAAATGCTTATGCAAAACAACTTTTTGTGCTGCCCTGATTATACATAGTAGGGTAATCCCTTTTAGCAGGAGCTAGGACGGCAATTTGTGATGAAGCAATTCCTGGCGATTTGTTGCTACACAGTTTTGCCAGAATTCTATCAGATTAGGCAGAAGATGTTGATGCACCATTTTGCATTATGTTCAAAGTAGCTTCTGGAATGTGTTGAATTGCTGCAGTTTGTTGCTGTCATTTTAAACTGGTTGCTTTCTTTCCCCAGCAAACTCTCTTCTTTGGAGGCATAATCTATGTATATATTAAACAGAACAACAAAAGTCATAATAGATGGCAGGGTCGGTAGTTTTCACATTTCTGTAATATTTCAGATTAACACCCGTACAATTACCCAACCCTAATCTTAAACCTAATCCTAACACTAACCCTAACACTAACCCTAAACCCTAACCCTAACCCTACAACCCTAAACCTGACCCTAAAACCGTAACCGTAACGCTAATCCTAACCCTAACTGTAACCGTAGCCCTAAACCCTAACCCTATCACACTAGTGAAAATCGTGGTATACTTACAAAACATTGACGAACATGAGTTATATTTTACTGAATGATTGTGTACTTGCACGTGTATGCGTTTGAGAGAACGAGAGAGGAAGAGGTAGAGAGAGGGGGAGAAAAGAATAGAGGTAGTTAAAACTTTTCTTATGACGGCTTCTCTTCACTGCCTATTACTTCATTAGAAATCTACGGATGCACATAAGCACATAATAGAGAAAAATGAAACAAATATGGACGACTTGTTCCGAAACACCACCGAGTAGGGAACACTTCTCAAAAATAACCTGCAGTTGTTTCCTTCAAAATTCCTACATGCTTGAAATGTACATATATCAAGGTATATTTGTAGAAAATTTCATGAAAAAATATTCATTTTCCTGGACGTTAAGAGGAATTCACCGAAAATTTATCTATATTCGGAATCTACATAATAAATAATATATGCATAGAAAATTTCAAAAAAAACTATTGATTTTTCTGAAAGTTATAACCTTCTAAAGTCGGTGGGTACAACTCTGTAGCTATGCCACATTGACGAACATGAGTTATATTTTTGTGAATGATTGTGTTTACTTGCACGTGTATGCGTTTGAGAGAGCAAGAGAGGAAGAGGGGGAGAAATGAATAGAGAACGAGAGCAATATGTATGTTGTTGTTCACAGATCACGTATGTGTGTTTGTGTGTGTTTTTACGTAACAATGTTATGAAAAATAGGTAAAGAATACCGAGAGGAATGTTTAATCTATGACTTTGTATGTATCACTTTCTCTCTCTCTCCCTCTTTTACTCTTACTCTCTATATTATATGTTGAGCGCGTGTGTAAGAACGCCGTTCCAGGTAGACGAGAAGAAATATAAAAGTTGCTAGAAACAACAGCCAAATCTCCCTTAAATCACACAAAGTAAACGGAATTTAAAAAATCTGATTACTGCAATGGAAAGTTCACATCGAGAAAATTCCATTGGTGTAAAAATTTTTACGAAAAATTGGAAAATGTGGATTTCTATACACTTTTAAAAAGGCTTCACACAGACACACAACTTCAGCTTTATATATATATATATATTAAATTCAAATTATGATGAACGTAAACAAACAAACGAAGTTTGCTTTAGAAGCGTTGTGCTATCTTTGAAAGTTAAAGTGATTTTAAATTCTCAAACGCAGGATAATGCTAATAATATAGCCTGAACAGGATAAGATACCCCTATTTTCCAGAAAAAAGTGCTCGCGGCCGGCTATGAGTCTCATAGCCGGCCGCCAACACTTTTTTCTGTAAAATAGGGGTAGCTTATCCTGTTCAGGCTATATATATATATATATATATATATATATATATATATATATATATATATATATAAAATACAAAATGGGACAAGAATGCAAAACGTCCAGACAAAGAAAACAAGGACGAGTCATTTGGACTTTTCTCTCCTTAGTGGAGTTCCAGATTATCTTTGCAATTTGGGCTGGTTAAACACGAGATTGCTCCAGTGTCTGTGTTTGTCCCCTCACCATCGCTTTACAACCGATGCTGATGTGTCTAAGTCCCCATAACTTAGCGGTTCCGTCTAAGTGGACGATAAAGTACTAGACTTACAAACAACAAGTCCTCGGGTCGATTTGTTCGACTATAAGCGGTGCTCCAGCATGGCCGCAATCAAATGACTGAAACAAGTAAAAGAATAACTGGATAAAAGAATATGTCGTATATAAAAGAATATATATATATATATATATATATATATATATATATATTCTTTTATTCTTTGGTCTCTTATATGTAAGTAAATATACATATCAAAATTTTGTACGACTGTATTATTCTTTCTATTTTTTTCATTCTTTTCTTCTTTCTATCACCCCTTTCACACATACTTCGTTCATTCCGCTCTTCGTTCTTTCGTTCCCCCTCTCTCAAATTTCCTGGCCGTCTCTTCATGCTCACTTTCCTTCCTCTTTCACTTCACTCTGCCTCTTTCTTTTTTTCTCGCACCTCCTTAATTCTTCTCTCCCTCTGCCTCTACCTCTCTCCCCACGTGACCGTTGTTCGGCCAAGCCTGACCTTTCTTTCTTGGTTCGACTATCATCCGTGCAGCATCTATATTACTCCCTGTGCCTGTTAAATCCTATGTCCCTGCCGTAAGGCTTTACTTTCACACACGCCAGCTTAAATTCGTCCTTAGTCGAAAGACACCTGTTGTTATGTCCTGTTATTTGTATTTGTGTACCATTTCTCCGTTTTCCCCGTCCTTTTCGTAAATTAAAAAGATAATCTGGAACTCGACTGAGTAAAGAATACTCCGAATGACCCGTCCATGTTTTCTTTGTATCGACTGGGTCTTTTGTTGTCCCTTTTTTGTATTTTATATATATATATATATATATATATATATATATATATATATATAGTTATCGCCAAGCCAACATGGCAGTCCCACCGAATTTCCAGTACGACTGCCATGTTGGCTTGGCGATAACTATTAATTTCCAGTACCGCTGCCGTAGTCTCCTTTAGAGAGACTTAGAAATATTAATAACTCTATATATATATATATATATACATACATATATATATATATATATATATATATATATATATATATATATATATATATATATATATATATATATATATATATATATATATATATATATATATATACATATATATATACATATATGTGTGTGTGTGTGTGTGTGTGTATGTATGTATATATATTACATATAAAATTAAGAGGAATGACCACTAAAATAGACTCCTAATATGCTAAATATAGACGTCAAATCGCCATTACCACAAAAAGTGTGTCCTGAAGAAAAAATTTCAGCAAAACATTTTGGCGTTTTGCTCAAATCTTTTCTTCAGGACACACTTTTTGTGGTAATGGCGATTTGACGTCTATATTTAGCATATTAGGTGTCCACTTTAGTGGTCATTCCTCTTAATTTTGTATGTAATATAATTTTTAATCTTCGGGTTTTTTAAATATGCTAAATCACTGGTTTTAATTGATTAATAGTAATTTCTACCCTCATTAATTTACTTTATATATATATATATATATATGTGTGTGTGTGTGTGTGTGTGTGTGTGTGCAAATATATAGACGCAGGTGTGGCTGTGCGGTGAGAAGCTTGCTTCTCAACCGCATGGTTCTGGGTACAGTCACATTCTGTAACACCTTGGACAAGTGTCTTCTACTATAGCTTCGGGTCAACTAAAATTTTGCGAGTGGATTTGGCTGACAGAAACTGAAAGAAATCCGTCGTATATATATGTGTGTGTGTGTGTGTGTGTGTGTGTGTTTGTACTTCCAGCATTACTTGACTAGCGATGTTGATGTGTTTATGTCCCCGAAAACTAGCTGTTTAGAATTAGTACTAGGCTTACAGAGAATAAGACCTGAGGTCAATTTCTTCGACTAAAGGTTGTGCTCCAATATGACCACAGTCAACTGACTGAAACGTGCAAAAGGATAAAAGAATATATATATATATATATATATATATATACATACATATATATATATATATATATATATATATACATATATACATATATATATACATATATATATACATATATACATATATATACATACATATATGTATATATACATATATATATATATGTATATATATATATATATACATATATATATATGTATATACATATATATATATGTATATATATATATATATATATGTATATATATATATATATATATATATGTATATATATATATATATATGTATATATATATATATATATGTATATATATATATATATATGTATATATATATATATATGTATATATATATATATATATATGTATATATATATATATATATGTATATATATATATATATATATATATATATATGTATATATATATATATATATATATATATATATGTATATATATATATATATATATATATGTATATATATATATGTGAGAGGGATAACTCCCTTGGCAAACAGGACACAGTCGTGTGTCGATAAGCCAGCTGGAGGAGATGTCCTCCTGGGGCTAAAAGCAACAGTAACATCCACCCCTAGGGGTCAGCCACACTTAAGTGGCAATATACTACACTTTATCGTGCAGTTACTGTTAATACTTCATATAGAGAATTAACATTGCTTGTTTTCACCTTTTCAATATCAGTGAAGAATGCCACTGGAAAAGAAGATATAAGGGTTGCCAGATTTGTCTCTCTCACCAAGGTCATCAGCTGTCGAACGCCGACGAAGGGAAATAACCCTGAAATCCGGATACGTTCGTGCTGCTGGCCGAGGTGAGAGGGATAACTCCCTTGGCAAACAGGACACAGTCGTGTGTCGATAAGCCAGCTGGAGGAGATGTCCTCCTGGGGCTAAAAGCAACAGTAACATCCACCCCTAGGGGTCAGCCACACTTAAGTGGCAATATACTACACTTTATCGTGCAGTTACTGTTAATACTTCATATAGAGAATTAACATTGCTTATATATATATATATATGTATATATATATATATATATATATATATATATGTGTGTGTGTGTGTGTGTGTGTGTGTGTGTATGTAGGTAGGTAGGTAGGTAGGTAGATCGACAGATAGATAGATAGATAGATAGATAGATAGAGACAGAGACAGAGAAAGAGATAGTACGTCCCTCTACCTGCTATCACAGTGCTAAAACTGAGTTTTATTTTCACTGAGTTTATTTTCTACTTCCAGTTTTTCTCTTTCCTTTTCTTCTCACTTTCTCTATTGTATTTTTAGTCTTCCTCTGCTCCTTTTCAGTTTTCATGTAATTTCACTTTTATTTATCTCTCTTCTCTTGTAATACATCTTTATTTTATTCCTCTGATCCCCTTTCTCTGTCTCTAGAAATGAACTAGCAAGGTGACAGATTTTGGAGGCTTGCATTGGTTGGATAAGATGAAATTGACAAGAGATGGATAGCTCCCTACTGGCCACTCATGACCCAGACATTTAAAGCACACATAAATCTTGTGTAATTTTGTGAAGTCCTTCAAATGTAGCCGCAAATATGTTCATTAAGGGATCTGCCGCTGCAGTGTTTGCTCTGGTGCAGTTAAACATCAAAAATGAAATTTATCAATTCCAGCAGGAACAACACATCAACAGAAATAAGATTTTCTGGCGCTTTTAATGTTTCGTATTAATAAAAAGTTATCTAAGAATTCAACAACTTGCTGTCCACTTAAAATATGGTCTGTGCGTTTACCTCTTTCAAGTAATCGCTGCATAGCAAGAACAGGAGACTCAAAGTTGTGTCAATATGATGCCTTTGTAAAAACATTGCTATGTCATCGGTTTACATTCTACAAATCATAGAACAAGTAGTGGAGATGAATGCAAAATACTCCTATTGATGGTCAGGTTTGACAATGCCATTGGAAAAGATTATACTGTATATACTAGTCAACATAAATGCTTCGTTTTACAGCTTTCAAGATCTTCAAATAGTCAATGCCGAAGTTTGCACCACTTACAGAAAAAATACTTAGGTTTAGATTAATAGAGAATATTGCTCAAGACCTTTGCGTGTCCTTGACGCACCTGTTTACATCGTTGCCAAGAATTAAAGGGCAAGTTCTTAATGGATGTCAAATGGTTATCGAGAATGAATGCACAATGGCTCACTAAAAGAGTTCTAAGTAATTCCCAGAGGACATTGCAGCATTTGCGTGTCAGTAAATCTCAAACAGGAGTAGCAGTGATATTGTCATCTGATTTCTGTCAAACCCTACCAACAATCCCCAAAGAAACTAAAGCCGATCGAATTCATATTTCTTTTAAATCGTCATTACTTTGGACCGGACCCAAATTAAAATTTTCAACTAGTGCATCAGCATGGCCGCAGCTCTGAGCTGAAACTTTGAAATGAAATAACATGAGGTTCGCCTGATAAGACTGCCAAATATTTCTTAAATGAAGGAGAGGGAAGGTTTCCTTCAGATAGTAAAGGCACTATTGACCTAGCTCCTATAAGCGCAGACGAAATATCAAAGTTTAAGGCAGCAGATCTATTTATTTCGAAGATGTTTCGCAGGCTGCAAAATAATTACTTAACACACAAGTGGCTGGGGAAAACATGACTGGTTAAGTCAAGCGGATCAATTTTTAAACTAAAGATATACCTGGAGAGAAAAGTGGTGAAGGGTCTTTGTGAGGGTCTGAATCTACACATTTAACTTATCCGCTTTTAATTACTTCCCTTTAATAATTTTTGTTTAATTTCATTCACTACTATTTCAACTAGTATACCCTTGTTACCTCCTTTAAATTACAGTGCCGTTTATCTCTTTTTGTTTTTCACCTTTAATAACCTCGGTTTTATTTTGATTCCTAACATTTTATCTGACAATATTAAAGTTCATACCCATTAATTACTGCCCTCTAGTAACTTCAAATTCCTTTTTCAATAACTTTCGTTGAGCTATTTTATTTATAATATCAAATTATCTTTTTGATGTTGTAGCTTGTAGACTTTGGCAGTTGGAATGATCGCTGACGATTCGTCGGATTGATTCTCGATTCTATGGGCTAGAAATCTTTGTATTCATGTAAGGGGCCTATTCACGCAGTGATACTAATTGTATATTTATTGTAATTACATATATGACATTTATCTATACAATTATTCATTACCAGTCATAGATATCCCTATACACACACGCATCTATCTATCTATCTATCTATCTATCTATCTATCTATCTATCTATCTATCTGTCTGTCTGTCTGTCTGTCTGTCTGTCTGTCTGTCTGACTGTCTGTCTGTCTGTCTATTCATAGATATATACATATGACACACATACTTGTAGCATACATACATATGCATGTAATATACGCAAACGTACATATATACATATATATATTAAATACATACGCACACATATATATATATACATTCATACATTCCAACCAAAACTTCAGTCAAATGTAAACATAACGCTGGATATTGTTTGGGATGGAAGGGCAAAGGTATATACCATCATAGAAGCCAGCTGCCCTGCAGGTATAAATATCTCTGAAAATCAAAGGAAATGAGGATATCTATGGACAACTGCTTCGAAACCTCCAGTTTCTAGATCCAGACTATGAATTCATATTCATACCAATAATAACTGGAGCACTAGGTTTTGTTAGTAAATGCTTAAAGGAGGATCTGGATAAACTGAAATTTTCAGAAAGAGAAATCGACCGGCTATATTTCGTACATTACAAGTACAACCTTTATATACAAGACTTTTCTCAAGTTCCAAATGTGAATTTGTCTGCGTTAACTACATCCAAAAGATGGAGACTTGTATCTTTGTTGGAAACCGGCTCCCTCCTCAGTGGAAGATTTACAATAATTAAAAAATAGAAGAGACATACATGCATACAAGTGAAGGATGCGACATGCTGTTGGTGAGGAGTGAACACCACAAGTATTCAGCGTTCTGTGATACTCTGTGCAATCACAAACGACGAATGGCCTACAACAAAGGAGAGACACTCTACATATCAACCAAATATAAAGAATTATTTTAGATTGATGAATAGGAATTTGGCCATGTGTTTTTAAATAAAACCCTTGATTCAATAGCACTATGTACAAACTTTAAACTTGGAATGACCAATTTTAGATATTATTGGATTTTACTCACAAGGTATTGGAATCTTATATGTACACCATTCTACCTAAATAATGGAATTACAAATGCAATATCCCTGCATATCTCACATCTCTTTTCATTCCACCACTTCACTCTCTATTTCGTATCTTATCTAAATTAACTATTGCTTACCATTTTCTCACACCGTCTCCGATGAAGGAATATAATAAATATCCTGGGAACAGCTGTAAGACCTATTTATAAATGTTCTAAAATTTTCATAGCCTTAGTTTTTTTTTATTTCATTCTGAAATTTTTTTATATATACACACGCTGATATATGACCTACATTGGACTCCTTATTCGTATAATCACCAAACTTGGAGCTTAACTATGAGCTATCCATAGCACTTACTCAGCATTACTTGACACCTTGGGTCTTACTGACACCATAACCTCTCATAACCACTCTCTCTCTCTCTCTCTCTCTCTCTCTCTCTCTCTCTCTCTCTCTCTATATATATATATATATATATATATATATATATATATATATATATATATATATATATATATATATAACATTGGTGACGCTGGCGTTCGGTCATGTAAAAACAAATAATAAATGAGTATATGCATATATACGTACAGGTATGTGCATACCTACATCTACCTGTATATATAGGTGCATATCTGGGTACAGGACATTGCAAACAAAACGTAGACAAGAAAATAATAATAACCAGAGTACAGAAAACACACAAGCCACATAGAGAACATTTTCCTTCATCAGATACCCCCGTTTTAACACCGGCGGCCGGTTCTCTATGTGGCTTGTGTGTTTTTTGTACTCTGGTTATTATTATTTTCTTGTCTACGTTTTGTTTGCAATGTCCTGTACCCAGATATGCACCTATATATACAGGTAGACGTAGGTATGCACATACCTGTACGTATATATGCATATACTCATTTATTATTTGTTTATATATATATATATATATATACAAATGGGACAAGAAAGCAAAACGTCCAGACAGTTAGGAGATACAAGAAGGGGACAACGAAACATCCAGATAGACGATACAAAGAAAACAAGGACGGGTCATTCGGAGTTTTCTTTCCACAGTCGAGTTCCAGATTATCTTTGCAATTTCGGCTGGTTATACTCGAGATTGCTCCAATCTGGTCAGCTCCAAGAAAAAACTAAGCTAAGAGCATTAGATTCTTTGGAAGGAAGCAGCGAATGTATACGAAAACAAGGACGGAAAACACGGAGAAAGTTACACAAATACAAATAACAGGACATAACAACAGGTGTTTTTCGACTAAGGACGAATTAAATTAAGCTCGCGTGTGTGGAAGTAAAGCCTTACGGCAGGGATACAAGGTATCACAGGCGCAGGGAAGAATATAGATGTTGCACGGACAATGGCCCAACCAAGAAAAATAGGTCAGGCTTGGCCGAACATCGGTCACGTGGGAAGAGAAGAGAGAGGGGAAGAGAAGAGAGAGGGGAAGAGAAGAGAGAGGGGAAGAGGCAGAGGAACAGAAGAAATAAGGGACACAGTGAAGTGAAAAGAGGAGGTAAAGTGAGCATGAAGAGACGGCCAGGAAATGTGAGAGAGGGGGAACGAAAGAACAAAGAGTGGAATGAACGAAGTTAGCGTGAAATGGCTAATAGAAAGAAGGAAAAAATAAATGAATAGAATCGTACAAGATTTAGATAAATATATACTTACATATAAGAGACCAAAGTGTACGTACGCTGCTACATATATATATATATATATATATATATATATATATATATATATATATATATATATATATATATAATTTTAAATAATTATTACCTTTGATGGTTTTTATTCCCATGCTGACCACTTGATAAGATCAATATTTTAAATATCGATCTTATCCTTATTTATATAAATATAATTTTATCAGTGTATTTACTGCGCTGATATTCTGTCCGGATCGCACGAAAGGTTGTTTAGGCGGGCTATTTAAGCTAGTCGTGTGCATACGTGCATATATATGTATGTATACGTCCGTATATGTAAGTATACTGTTTATATACATGTATTTGTATTTATGTACTGGAGTATATTCCACTGATGAAAGCAGAGCATTATTATTTATGCAGAACCAGAAATCCAGGATTTGGAATTATCTTATTTTTACTGGTTCATTTGGTCTTCGTCTTCGCTAATCGTGCCATGCGGACATTTATTGTGGTTTTAGAGTCAGGATTTGACTGCTATTTTTTTCAGCGTGGTGGTATCTTTTGATACCCTGTATTATAATTTTAAATAATTATTACCTTTGATGGTTTTTATTCCCATGCTGACCACTTGATAAGATCAATATTTTAAATATCGATCTTATCCTTATTTATATATATATATATATATATATATATATATATATATATATATATATATATATATATATATATATATATATATATATATACATATATAAATACATATATACACGCACACATTACATAGCTATGTATATATATATATATATATGTGTGTATATATTTATATATAGCAAATGAAAGTCAGAAGATGGAATATACGAGAATTTATTATTAATCACGACAATTGTTTCGACATATCTAGCATCGATTCCTCTTGGCTGGGACACTAAACAACTGGTTCAGGAGCATCCGGTCGTGTAGGTGTATCTCGTCGGATGATAAATAAATAAAAACAACTCGTTAAAATGACTGTTCCGCAATGTAATTTTCCGTTTTGTTGAGAGAAAAGCAGCCAGACGAAGGAAATATCTTCATTTATATAGAAGATCAAAAATATAATCACAGATGACAAAAAAAGAAACGAACTTGCAATCCAACGAGAAAAGTATTAAAAATAACCGTTAACAGATATTGATGTATAAACGCCCTCAGGCAAGCTGCATGGCGCGAGTACACTTGCTCATACAAGCATCTGCAAAAATGTGAGTATACGCACACGTGAGGTTTGCTGCACTCAGTTGGTGTTTCTAAGAAAAGGGGTGGGTGGGTTAAAAGTAAACTTAAGTCATCCATACGTTGAAGTAAATTAAGTTAACGGTTACTCAAAATTCATTCTCACTGCATTATGCGAAAGTACATTTATATGCATGTAGGCACCTCGAGAGTCGTTCAGAAATTCTATTAATTATATTCTCGTTAGTCCACAGAATACACAGGGATTCCTCGGAGCAGAGACTGCATCTCGTGGAAATTATATTGTATGGTTTCGCATAGCTTACTATGGACGAATTAATGCTATACTTCGTTTTATCCTCCTTCAGTAGCCATACAAAATCTGCTAAAGATGTTGAATGTCTCTTATTGATTGTCTTAAAGCTGGCAACATGGTTACGATAACGATTCTTAAATGAATCAACCGTTTGCCCAATGTAAACATAGGCACCCCGCTTGTGTGCACGGTACATTTATATACAAGATTTGTACTCATACAGAGATTCATTAAAGGACATTTTGATTTTCTCTGCATGAGCATTTATCGTATTTATTTGCATAATAAAGCAATCCCGACTCCATTTACCGGCGTTGTTACCGTGCTAGCTGTATCATAAGTATTTCTACTACTACAAATTGGTCATAAACGGTGTTTATCAATGCAGTTTGCATCTCCTTGGTTGGTATTTAGATGCAAATGTTCGCTAGATCCAGTAGGTGGGTTATTGAACCTTTGCCTCATTTTGCTATTGTTTATGCGATGAATAAGCTGCTCTAAATTAACAGAGTTGGTGTAGGATACCTTCACGGTGTGTCGATTAAAAATAGCATGATGCCGATTAGATTTAGGAAAACACTTGTCCAAAGCAGCAAAACATTTTCCACCGATCTTGGTTGAAACATGCAAACCGAAAATCAGATTGAACCAGAGGACATCCTGATACCTATATCTGTTGATAGGCTTATTTGATCGAGTGTGTTGTACAGGTTTGGAACAGGCAGTTGAATTATTATGTCACGTTTGTCTATGAGTTTTCGTTGGTAGTTCATTGATATGACCAATTCTTTCTGGCCTGTATACTTTATCTGAGTGAGTTCTCAAACGGCGTCGTTGTGGTGGTGTGCAATGTGCATCACAGTTGGAGGAATTAGCAGTGTTGTGTATGCTTGCTTCTTGTATATATTGAATTTTTTCACGGTACCCAGCCCTAGCTAACGCAGCATGAGATTCGAAAATTTTATTGTAAGCAAATAATCTCTCTCTCCCCCTCTCTCTCTCTCTCTCTCTCCTCTCTCTCTCCCTCTCTCCCTCTATATATATATATGTATGTGTATGTATATAATCTATCTATCTATCTATCTATCTATATATATATATATATATATATATATATATATAAACACACACACACATATATATATATATATATATATATATATACATACACATACACACACACTCACACACACACACACACACACACACACACACACACACACACACACACTTATATATATATATATAATATTCCTCCAGAGATGAACAACTCTTTTAGCAATGAGATTGAAGTTTGAGGCATGTATGTTATCAGTTTGAAAGAGAGTGAATCATGAGTTAATGAGTATATCCGACCAGTTGTTAGGATAGAAATAAACAAAATATTCAAAATATTAACTTCTATGATATATTGAACGGTAGTAGAGAATGATACTCGTATGTTATAATGTTGAAATAATGTGAAATATTGTGAGTGTTTGTTAATAGGAATATTGTGTACTTACGAATAATTACTATTATCGTTATAGTATATATTTTATAATACGTTCTCACAGTACAAAAACGTAACTTTCACTTTGAGAAGGAAGAATTTTCAGTTGAGTTTTCAGTTGAAAATTGAAAAGTTGGGTTCATATATATTCTGTTACAATAGCTACTTACTGGTTAGAGCGAGCTGAAACATGTGGCGTGAAGAGACTCTAGTAGAGGATTGGTGTAAGGCAGAAGGTATATACCTGCCGAAGGAGGCCAAGTTCAGACCGTTTGCAAGTATGATGCGGAGCGAACGCAGATTTCTTATCAGCAACAGCATCAAACGAGAGAAGCAGAGAGAAGAGAGCTTCATTTGATCCAATGTACTCAACAAGGACAGATGACGAGATGGGAGGAACATGTTGTTGAGAGGAAAATAACTGGGAAGAGATATGGAGGTAGACCACATCTCGGCTAAGTTTTCTGATTCGTTTATCCTATGACGTTTTGCCATCACCTGCAAACCTAGTAAGATAGAACGTCTCAGAGAATGATATATGCAAATGCGGAAAGGTCGGAACACTGAAACATATTCTTTCCAACTGTTCACTAGCATTGAACAAATATACATGGAGACAACCTGGTCCTTAAGTTTATCTTCAATGCTATAAAGAACCAAATTGATCTCAACAACAGTGGAAAAAACCGTTGAAATTACCAACTAGAGATTTCATTACCTTCGTGCGCTCAGGATAGTGGATCCGTTTCAAGAAGAACGACAAACTTCCTGTGAGCGATGAAAAGTGGAACAGCTATTGGGAGGTGACTGCAGATTTACTAGGGTGTCAGGGACTCTTTCCCATCCCAGTTACGAAAAAACCAGACATTTTAATGTGGTGTGAAGGAAAGAAAATTATGAATCTCGTCGAGTTAACGGTTCCTCATGAAGATAACATGGACGCCGCTCGGGCTCGAAACATTGACCGTTGTGTAAAATTCCTCGAGAAATGTGAAGACGCAGGCTGGAAATCGGAGCATTTTCCAATTGATGTCGGATGTAGAGGGTTTGTTAGACACAGTGTGAGATGACTGCTATTATCGTTAGGCCTTACTCACTGTAAAGTAAATACCACCATGACTGATATCCAAACTACAGTGGAAAAGGCTAGCCACTGGATTTGGCAAAAAAGAGACGATGAGCGACGCAGGAAGAATATCAGGCTTTATTTAATAACCAGAACTACACCTTACCAAAAATAAATAAATAAATGGATGACAGGATTATAATCTGAATATAACTCAAAGAATATAAAGGACTGGAAAACATTTTTTAAATTTTTTATTTCTTATTCTCTATTTTTCTCTCTTTTTTCTTTTTCTTTTCTTTCTTTTCTTACCATCCCTAGAAACCATTTCATAACAATGGTGTAAGTAGTAAACAAGTTTTTACTTTTATTTATTTATTTATTTGTTCATTTGACAATCCTTAAAAAGAACATTTTAATACAATGAAAAATAGCAGATAGGAAAATGAATAGCTCTTCTCTCTTTCCTTTACCTACCCATCTTTCTATCTAACTGACAATCTATCTATCTGTCTATCTCTCTGTCTGTCTGTCTTCCATTGTCTTCAAAGCCTCATCCCCCAAAAAACAAAACAAAAAAAACAACGTTCTCTTATAAACAAAATCCCCCCAAAACATCTGTTTTATATAAATAAGCAAGATATCTGTATATGTATGTATGTATGTATGTATATATATATATATATATGTATATATGTATATATATATATATATATATATATATATATATATATAGTATATATATATATATATATATATATATATATATATATATATATATATATATATATATATATATATATATATATATATATATATATTCCCGACATATCAAAACCAAACCAGCCAATCCCACTCCATGACACTCATTTGACAGCATAAACTTCCACAAAGTGGACTGGGGAGCAATCAGAAAGGATCTGTCCTTCATCGACTGGTCTTTCACTCTCAGTTCCACTCACATTGAGACCGCATGGCAGCACTTAGAGAACATTATCACCTATACATGCTCAAAGCACGCTCCTACGAAATCCACTAACACAAACAGAAGCCAGTTCCCTAGAAAGAAAAGAACACTCATCAGTCGCATCAAAAGACTCATTTAAAACATCAACCAATTAAAATACTCCCACATACAACATTCACATTCAACAACAATGAAAAGGCTGGAGTTGGAAAAACTTCATCTGCAGACCGACATGAAAACCTCCATTGAAAATCAAAGAGCTGCAGAGGAACAGTAGGTAATCAAAAACATCAAACAGAACCCAAAAGTGATCTGTTCTTATGCAAATAAGCGTAGAACCGCTGTCTCACCCATTGGGCCATTGATCGATGATAACGGCATTCCCCAACACAATGCTAAAGAAATGGCAGAAATACTGCAGAAACATTTATTGCTCTTTCTTTAGTGATCCCACTGATATTGACGTAAGAGAAGCGAACGAAGTTGATTCCCAACATAAAATCTCGGATATAAACTTCACTGCCTCAGACATAATAACAGCAATAAATGAGGTCAAATACTATTCTGCTGTAGGCCCTGATAGATTCCCCGATAGTCTCCTGAAGGAATGTAGACAACAACTTGCAGTCCCTCTGACCAACCTCTGGAGAAATTATTTAGACTCAGGTTATATACCGAAACAGCTCCTATCTCAGTCTGTGATCCCGGTCTTCAATCAGGGAAAGAGATCCCTCACAGTCAACTATCGCCCACGTGTGGTAAGATCAAGGATAGCTGACTTCTTGGAGATCCACAAACTCCTAAATGCAAATCAGCATGAATTTCGTTGTGGCAGGGACTGTCTAACACAGCTCTTACACCACATTGAAGATATACTTAAAGCCTTGGGAAGAGGTTCGAACTCTGATGTCATATATCTTGACTTCAGTAATGCATTCGACAGGGTTGACCATAATATCTTACTCTCAAAATTGGCAAATGTTGGAATCCGTGGAAAGCTTCTACACTGGATTAAGTATTTCCTGGCGAATAGAACACAACATGTGATCGATGGAATTCACTCAAGCCCAACAAAGGTCACTAGTGGTGTCCCTCAGGGGACTGTCTTGGCCACGCTCCTCTTTATAATTTACATAAACGACCTTTTCAGCGTCGTAAATCACTGCAAAGTGAAAATATTTGCTGCTGACACTAAGCTCCAGAAAATCATCAATGAAGAAGACCGAACTCAACTCCAGTCTGATCTATATGCTGTGAGTTAATGGGTAGACAAAAACAAAATGCAACTAAACGAGGGAAAATTTGAGCTGATGCATTTTGGAAGAAAGTCTATATTAAAACAGCCATACTCCCTTCCTTCAAGGGAACCGCTCACAGCATCTAATAATATCAGAGACCTAGGTGTAATTGTTGATAACAATCTCAGTTGGAGTGCTCACATCAACAATAAGGTCGATATAGCTTGTAGGATGAGCTCCTAGATCTTAAGAACCTTCCGGTCCAGAGAACAAGGTGTCATCATTCCACTTTTTTCCTCCTTTGTACAGCCACAACTCGAATACTGCTGCCCCTTGAAAAAATCCAGAGGGCACTCACTAAACGAATTGAAAGCATAACTGATCTCAATTACTGGGACCACCTTAAAGCCTTGAAGCTCCACTCTCTCCAGCGCCGCCGTGAGAGGTACATCATTTGTACGATGTGGAGAATATACCGCCAGCATTGCCCAAACGACCTGAACATTAGTTTCATCCAAGGCTGGGACCACGGGCCATACGTCCCCCGCCCAATTCAGGATCACAATATAGAGGCACACTGCGACACAATTTCTTTTCCTCAACAGGCCCTGCCCTGTTTAACATTGTCCCAGAAATGATCAAAGAGGAAAAGGATCCCATCACCTTTAAACGGAGTCTGGACAGATTTCTTCAAGAAATACCAGACAAGCCACCCATACCTGGATACAACTCACTCAACAATAACTCACCACTTGAATGGACCCTAAACAAAACTTGACTTAAAAAGGATTTAGATAATCCTATCAGGTGGTGGTATTAAGTTAGACATGGCCTGGACCAATCTTTGGTCGAAACATAGATATGTTTTATCTAAGATCTTATATATATATATATATGCATATATATATATATATATATATATATATATATATATATATATATATATATATATATATATATATATATATATAACATTATATATATATATATATATATATATATATATATATATATATATATAATCATAAATGTATAATCATAAATGTATCATAAATTATAAATTATAAATTATAAATTATAAATGATTATAAATTTTTACCGAAAAAGGTTTTTTTCATACTGAGCTACCCGGCAGAATTGTTAATTATTAATTTTATTACTAATTGATGATTTCCCTGCCCTGCATATCTATATATATATATATATATGTATATATATATATATATATATATATATATATATATGTATATATATATATATATATATATGTATATATATATATATATATATGTATATATATATATATATATATGTATATATATATATATATATGTATATATATATATATATATATATGTATATATATATATATATATATATATATATATATGTATATATATATATATATATATATATGTATATATATATATATATATATATATATATATATGTATATATATATATATATATATATATGTATATATATATATATATATATATATGTATATATATATATATATATATATATGTATATATATGTATATATATATATATATATATATATATATATATATATATATATATATATATGTATATATATATATATATATTTCGTATGTGTATTTCGTGTGCAAGATTCTTGATGTGGATACGTGTGTTGAAAGAAATACAATTAAACCTTGGGAGAGGCATTATGCCGGTAATAAACACACGCACTGGTTCAGTCCTTTATTAATTTAATTTATATAGTTTTTTGTTAAATTATTTCATTGCACTCTTGCTATCTCTTCAGTAACTTGTCTCTCCACTTCCATTTATTTTGAATATATGATCTGGCGTTGTTTTGGCGTTGTTTCGAAACTGTTTGGTATGAGCATGTGAGTGTGTGCAAGTTCGTATGTGTGCACGCTCATATATATATATATATATATATATATATATATATATATATATATATATATATATATATATATATATATATATATATATATATATATATATATATATATATATATATATATATATATATATATATATATATATATATATATATAGCTTTATGTATCTATAGCTATATATATATGTATATATATATATAAGTACATAGCGATATATATATATATATATATATATATATATATGAAAGAAGGTTTGAAAATGCACTTATTTTTTAAAAATATTTATTTACTTAACCGGTTTCACTTTTTTAGAAAAAGATTATCAAAAGTCTTTGAGAATAATAAAAAATGTTAAAAAACATTTTGAGTATTAAAATGCATATATACATTCTTTGATGATAAAATATATTTAAAGTATAAAGCTTTGTATGAACTTTGTAGTGTTACATACTGATTGTCACACATTCTCTGATATTAAGGTGAAATTGTTAAAAACAGTGTATGAAAATACACATATGGAAAAATACATATACATATTCTTATACATATTCTTTGACAATCGAATAAAATTGAGGAGGAACTGACCTGGCCTTTTTCTCTTGTGTATATTGAGGGAATGTTTTACTGTCTTAAGAGACAGTATGACTGGCTAGCTGGGGTGGGAGGGAGGAAGAGTTAAAGAGGATTTTTTTAATTTTTGGTTGGTCTGTGACAGTCTGTCATGGTTCACTGGTTTTTGGGACTGGTTTTGTGCACATCTCTATGTGTGTGTGTATATATGTGTGTTTGTGTCCGTGTGTGTGTGTGTGTGTGTGTGTGTGTGTGTGTGTGTGTGTGCCGTTTTTATTGGTCCCAGAATTTATTGTGGAATGTGTATATGAGTGTGTGTTTGAGTGTTTTTTGTGTCGATGGGGATGTTAGGTGTGTGTACGTGAGAGTGTGCGTATATCTCTGTGTCTGAGTGTGTATGTGTTGTTTTGATCGTCCTTGTGGTGTGTGTGCGTGTGAGAGCAACCGTATGTATGTGTGAGGGTGTGTACGTATGTGTGCGTATGTGTGTGTATGTATGTGTGCATCTGTGTGTGTGCGTGGGAGTGTTTTGTGTGAGTGTGGGAGTGTGTGTGTGTCTCTCTCTGTCTGAGTGGGTATGTTGTTTTAAATATCCTTGTGGTGTGTGTGTGTGTGTGTGTAAGCAAACGTATGTGTGTGATGGTTCATATGTATGTGTATGTCTATGTCTGTATGTGTGCGTGTGTGGCATGTGTATATGAGTATGTGTGTGTTTTTTTATCTATGGTAGGATGGTGTGTGTATGTGTGTGCACGTTTGTGTGAGTGTGTATGCGTGTGATTAATATTTGTTAGGGTGTTGTGTGTGCGCATGTGTGCGTATGTGTATATGTGTTTGTTCGTGTGTGCGCGTGAGTGCGTTTGTGAGTGCGTGTGTATGTGTGTTTGTGTGTATGCCCACTCAGTGGGCACTTAGATCTCTGTGCACAAAACGAGTCCCCCAAATTCCTAGTTTTCCCATTATACCAATGCTCAGACAACACCACTGACCAAACACGAATAAATAGGGAAAATAATCTTATTCAAAAATACAGACCACAGCTCAACGTACTCTAACATAAGCCCCCTCCCCAGGTGCACGCCCAAAACAAAGACACACAGATACGCAAAATCACACACATCAATACAATGCAAACCTCCGACACGAACACACTTACACACATATATACACACACACACAAACACAATATCTCCACACCAGAGCACAAACCCACATACATTTCAAGAAAAAACACATGCATAGATATACTTACAATACAATTGTAGCAACCACAACCAACACCCATACACACATATGTAAACAGGTACATGCACACACCTACACACCACTCCGGCAACCACAAATCATATTCACACACGCATATTTGCATACATATGTACACACACATACAAACACCATACGCCTGTTCCCCAGTAAAAATGTCACACACACACTCAAAAGAAAAACACACACAATACAATCCCAACAATCACAACAAACACTCACAAGCACACATGCACAGAAGCATGCACACACAATGACACACCTCCCCGACAAATACAAGCCACATAGACGCACTCACACAAACACACGCACACGTATACACACATATACTGTACTAACAATACAAACAAAACTAATCACTCACAATTACAGCGCACACACACATGTACACATATACACCAGGAAACTACACAAACCATACCCACATACACACACATACAAACGCATACCCAGTACCAACATAAACGGAACACACATGCACACACATACACATCACCTGGATAAACCCAACGTACAAGGATACCTAATAAATACAACACACACATACATGCTCACACACACATGCACCCTCATGCACACACACACATACACCCTCATGCACACACATACAGTTGCTCCCTCACACACACACGCACCACAATGACAACTCAAACACAAACATACTTAGAGACACACACAAACTCACGTACACATACATAACACCTCCACCAACACACAACACAAATAGACATACGTACACATACAGACATACACATACATATGAACCATCACACACACATACGGTTGCTTACACACACACACACACCACAATGGGTATTTAAAACATCACACTCACTCAGACACAAAGAGAGACACACACACACTCACGTATACACACACTCCCACATTCACACAAAACACTCCCACGCACACACACAGATGCACACATACATACACACACAGACGCACACATATGTACACACCCTCACACATACATACGGTTGCTCTCTCTCACACACACACACCACAAGGACGATTAAAACAACACATACATACTCAGAAAAATAGATATACGCACACTCTCACGTACGCACACCTAACATCCCCACCGACACAAAAAACACACAAACACACATACACACGCACTCACAAACGCACTCACGCACACACACGAACAAACACATATACACATACACACACATGCGCACACACAACACCCTAACAAATATTAATCACACACATACACACTCACACAAACGTGCACACACATACACACACCATCCTACCATAGATAAAAAAACACACACATACTCATATACACATGCCACACACGCACACATACAGACATAGACATACACATACATATGAACCATCACACACATACGTTTGCTTACACACACACACACACACCACAAGGATATTTAAAACAACATACCCACTCAGACAGAGAGAGACACACACACACTCCCACACTCACACAAAACACTCCCACGCACACACACAGATGCACACATACATACACACACATACGCACACATACGTACACACCCTCACACATACATACGGTTGCTCTCACACACACACTCACCACAAGGACGATCAAAACAACACATACACACTCAGACACAGAGATATACGCACACTCTCACGTACACACACCTAACATCCCCATCGACACAAAAAACACTCAAACACACACTCATATACACATTCCACAATAAACTCTGGGACCAATAAAAACGGCACACACACACACACACACACACACACACACGGACACAAACACACATATATACACACACACATAGAGATGTGCACAAAACCAGTCCCAAAAACCAGTGAACCATGACAGACTGTCACAGACCAACCAAAAATTAAAAAAATCCTCTTTAACTCTTCCTCCCTCCCACCCCAGCTAGCCAGTCATACTGTCTCTTAAGACAGTAAAACATTCCCTCAATATACACAAGAGAAAAAGGCCAGGTCAGTTCCTCCTCAATTTTATTCGATTGTCAAAGAATATGTATAAGAATATGTATATGTATTTTTCTATATGTGTATTTTCATACACTGTTTTTAACAATTTCACCTTAATATCAGAGAATGTGTGACAATCAGTATGTAACACTACAAAGTTCATACAAAGCTTTATACTTTAAATATATTTTATCATCAAAGAATGTATATATGCATTTTAATACTCAAAATGTTTTTTAACATTTTTTATTATTCTCAAAGACTTTTGATAATCTTTTTCTAAAAAAGTGAAACCGGTTAAGTAAATAAATATTTTTAAAAAATAAGTGCATTTTCAAACCTTCTTTCATATATATTTACACTCGTACGGTATTCCACAACTTTACTTTATTATATATATATATATATATATATATATATATATATATATATATATATATATATATATATATATATTTACTTGGAGAATGGAGCAACAAATACAAGAAAAAGCATTTTCGTTGGACTAGATAGCCGTTGTTTTATTATGTGGAGCTTGTGAAATGAGTCAGTGTGGAGGTTTAGGTTATGTAATGAGTCATTTTGTATATTATGTCATAGTCACTTACGTACGTTTCGATCCAGCCAGTAGTTTGGCCGATCTCTTCAGAGTGTTGAAGGGTATATTCGAAGTTTGTGGTGTGCGAAATGTAGGAGAAGTAATTATTGGGTGTAATATATGTGGTGGTGTGATAGTGGTGATAGGTAAATAGAGCCTTACGTTTTAGTTGTTGCGTTGGTCTTCTTGTAAGGGGATATAGGGTGGGTGCTATTTAAGAACATTGTTCCAGTTTTAGTCAAGTGCATCTCCACGTGATGTTTGTGATTGCTAGATGCGCTGTGTTTTTATAGCACCGGCGGTGTTAGTACAGGGAAGCAACCCTAAATTTAGGTGAAAAGGGGGCTAACTTTTGTCTTATTCATATCTACTTAGAGGTAAAGCTATTTTATGCATATTTAGTTTTGCTTAGGAGGTGTAATGTATTATATATTTAATTATACTTAGAGAATGAGTATTTAGTAGCGTGAAGACAGATTAGACTAGATTCATATCTCCTGTTTAATAATTCGTTCTTAGCTGTTAGGATTTCGAGGCATTCTGTTACACAGAGATTGCACCGTCTGTTAGTTGGGTTATAGGAATTAGCTACTTTTAGTATGTGCCACTTTAGTTTATATTCTATCTTATTGTCGTTTAGTTCCCAGATACTAAGCCCTGTAGAATTTGCCTTATTTCTGTTTTTATAACTCGCTAGGTGCTCATTATATCTTAAACGTATTTGGTTACTCGTTCCCCCAATGTAAGATTTAGTGTGGCTATTTGTTTGTACATCACATTGGTAAACTATATTATCTGTTTTGCACCTATTGGAGAAATTGTATTTGTTCCGATCTCTACAGCCACATAGGTTATGAGGGGTGTCTATGTATGTGTGTTGTTGTGTGGCGCTATTGTTTTTTCGGTGTGCATCCCTCCTAGTAAGGGGTGTTGGCCTAGGGTTGGATTTATTCCTATTGTTTAGAGGGTTGTTGATTTGTTTGTTCGTGATGTTTCTAGCTGTATAGAATGCGTCTAATTTCTTATTATTAAAAGATGCTATTATGGTAGCTAAGTTACATGTTAGGTTGTGGCCTATTCTTATTTTGTTCTTAAATATTTCTGCGTATTTATTGTTCACATTGAGGTGTTTATCTATTATGTTCACTAGCGAGCGGACTATGTTGGTTTTGAGGCGCAATAACTGTGGTGTAACTCCTGTTTATGAGGTAGAAACTCCTTGATATTTTGGGTACTTGAGTATATATAAATTTAATGAATGGAATAAAACGCATATATATATATATATATATATATATATATATATATATATATATATATATATATATATATATAAATATATATATATATATGCATATATATGCATATGTATATATATATATATATATAAATATATAAAATTATAATTAAGGGTATCTTAAAGATACCACCATACTAGATATAGCAACCAAAACTTGACTCTAAAGCCACATTAAATGTCCATACAACACCAGGAGAGAAGACAAAGAGACAAAATAAACTATATATTTGTATTTATGTACTATTTTGTGTGTATTCCACTGATGAGGCAAGACATTTCTTATGCAAAGCCAGAAATCCGAGATCTGGAATTATCCAATAATTTTTTGCTATTTATTTTGTCTCTTTGTCTTCTCTCCTGATGCTGTATGGACATTTAATGTGATTTTAAAGTCAAGTTTTGGCTGCTACATCTAGCATGGTGGTATCTTTTAGATACCCTTAATTATAATTTTAATAATAATTATTGCCTATGAGGGTTTTATTCCCCTGCTAGCCACTTGATATGATCGGTATTTTAAATAATGATCTTATCCTTATTTATATAAATATATGTATATATATGTATATATATTTTTTTTTCTGTAGTTTCAGCATCGCCGTTTTGCTACACTGTTATTACTGAGAGCCTTCACCAGCATGTAGCACTTGGTGAAGAATGGAGTTTGATGTAGCTACCCTCATTTGCACCTCTTGCCGTGAGGTAGGTTCATCTGGGACTCTCGACAGGAAGAGGTCCAGCCTTGATTTTAAAACGCCTACATCTACTTTGTGCTGGTTCCTCAGGCTCTTTGGGAGAATATTAAAAAGCTGTGTGCCCCTGAAAAACAAGCGTGATGGCGTTGCTGGGATCTTTGGCACTATACAGTGTCGACCCGTTCTAGCATTGGTGTAGCTTTCAATGCCAAAATTTGGCACAATTCCTTCCAGGATCTTCCAGATGTATATTACTGCATACCTCTCCCGCCTTCGCTCCAGGGAGTAGAGTCTTAGCTGTTTCAGCCTTTCCCAGGAGCTGAGCAGTTGCAAAGAGACGACCTTCTTTGTGAAACTTATCTGGATAGCTTCAAGGTTCGCTGTTAATTCTAGACTGTTGGGTGACCATAGCTGGGAGCAGTAATCCAGGCAGCTGAGGACGAATGTCCTCCAGAGGACCATCATGGTTTCCTTATCTCTGGTTCTGAATGTTCTCAGGATCCATCCAGCCAGTCGTCTGCACTTTGACGCCATCCTGGTAATGGGCACTTGGAAAGAGGTATCATCACTCATGTCGATACCCAGGTCCCTCACTGATTTAGGCTCTGGGATTGAAATTCCCTGTGGACCAGTGTACTCAGTAAGTTTATATTCAGTTTAGGAAACCGCTGGCGCAGGGCTTGGAATTTTTCAGCATTAAACTGCATATTATTATACTCATCTCATCTGTAAATAGAGTTTAACTCCTGCTGCAGATGTGCAACATAGCTGTGGCTCTGCATTTTCTACAAGACTTTCGTATCGTCTGCGTATCTAGTAAGGGTGGCTATCCGAGCAGTTGAGGGTATATCATAGAGAGCCACTATGAAAAGCAGTGGTCCCAAGACATTGCTCTCTGGAACGCCGCTCACTACATATATGTATATATATATATATAAAAACAAATAGTAAATGAGTATATGCATATATACGTACAGGTATGTGCATACCGACATCCACCTGTATGTATAGGTGCATATCTGGGTACAGGACATTGCAAACAAAACGTAGACGAGAAAACACAGAAGCCACATAGAGAACATTCTACTTCATCAGCTACCCACGTTTTAACACCGGCGTTTCGAAGAGCTTGGGCAGGACGCATCGTTAAAACGGCTCATCCCATGGACCACAGATTAAATTTGTATACGCAAATTAAATCTTGCCAAGGAGGAATGTAGTGGCGGACAAAAAACAAGACAGGAAAACAAACAGAAAAGGCTTTACGGCCAGACGAGAAAAATTATGTGTGTATGAACACTGTGAGGCACGAACTTGAAAGTAGGGACGAAGTGAGTTCGCGTGTTTGCTCGGCGATAGCCAAGGAAGAAAAGGATTATTGACCGGAAGCATGTGACCATGCCGGTGTAAGGGGAATATTAATATTTATAAGTCTCTCTAAAGGAGACTACGGCAGCGGTACTGGATATTAATAGTTATCGCCAAGCCAACATGGCAGTCCAAAAAATAGGATGAATGCTGCCGTTGATTACCTCCAAGCGACCATTGTCTCTAACTAGCTATGTGACACTTGAATCTGTGTCCATTATAACCTTTGAACAGGGGAGGTCAGCCGCTTCCCCTTGCTGGTCTGGCATCTACAGACTAGTTTCGAGGTATTGCCTCTTATCAATGTAGAGCAGCCGAACCCAGCAGGCGTCGCTTAAATCTTTATTACGATCATAATGATCTATATACAGAAAAGACAATACAGGACAAATAATACAAAAATGTTAATATGAGTTCGAATGAGCGTTGGGATAAAAATTAACATATATAATTAAATTTGGATAACTTTAAACTAGAACTTTAAACTAAGAATTAAATAAAGAAAAAGACACAAAGAAAGAAAAGAGAATGCAAAGTTTAAAAGATCGAACTTGGTAGCCAATAAGGCCCAGCAGCTAACCTTTCCTTTTCTCGATGATTAAGCTGGGTTCCTGACACCCACCTTTCTCATCACATCCTTCCATCGTTTTTCATATTCTGAAGTATGATAGCAAACCGGGGCTAGAGACGAAGGACCCTGTCACTAATCCTTCCATTCTAGTCCTGCAAACACACTCTTTCAGTACTGCAACCGTACAGTAAAAACATGCCTCACCTTCCTTTGAGAGTCCAGTTGGCGGTATCATCGTTATTATGGATCCAGCCGATAGCTGTACTCGTCCCAGATGTGACAACACGTGTTCTACTTAAATTATCAAACTCGAAAGTTCCCGACAATGTACAAAAGCGTGCTGGACAGTTTCACTGTCCAACTCACATCTTGGACATGTCGGTGGCACTGCCATTTCGTGCCGAGATAACTTATAGCGAACAGGTAAAGCGTTCCTGTAACACTGCCAAGTCAGGGATTTTTGGTAATTATCCAAATACCCCGGCCTGAAGGTTTTCTGGAACAGGTTGGTAAATTGGTTCTCATCGAACCCTCCTAGGACGTCGTCATTTTTGCCTCTTCCAGCCCTCTATAGAATACCGAGGTGGTATTTCCGCAGCCAGCTTTGCCCGACTTGTGGATTAGCCAGAGTGCTTGTCAGCACTCCTTCTGCCATAATATCAGATTTCGTCTTTTGATGAGACCGGGTTTAAATGTTTCCAGCGAAGCCAGTTGCGGCAAGAACTTCCCCGCCAGCGGACTCCATACCTTATCACCCCCCAGGTGGCACCAGAGATGTTTCAGCCTCAACGCATGTCTGCGCATCATTAACCAGGGCATCCCTAACCCACCCTTTAACGGTTCCTGGCAGCAAACGGAGCGTCTCACAAGTGGCTTTCCGCCTTTCCACAAAACGCGGAAGAAGAGTCGTTCCAGCTTGCTCAGCCAAAAATCGGGGCAAGGCAGCACGGACAGGCGATAGGTGATTACTGATGCTATAAACATCTGCACCACCTCCGCTCTGCCCTTCAAGGACAGAGGCCTTCCGGACCACCTCCGTACTATGACCTCCACCTTTTCCACTACCTCGTTCCAATTCTTCTCCGTCTGGGAGTTCGGACCAAGCCAAACTCCAAGCAACTTAACAGGACCATCCGTCCAATGTCCGACGACACTGGACGATATCGGCTTGTTCCTCCAGGTGCCGAGGCGCAAACCGAGCGACTTATCCTTGTTAACTTTTGCTCTTGCCACCGCTTCGTATCGTCGGAGAGCAACTTCTACACGAGGTAGTTGTGCTTCGTTAGACACGATTGGGGTGACGTCGTCCGCGTAAGCAGAAGAGAACCAACCGCATCCAATCTCATCTGGGTTGCCACCGAACTTCTCCAGCCTCCGCAGTAATGGTTCCAGGGCCAAAACATACAGAATGGGAGACAAGGGACACTCTTGACGAACTGAACGCTCGATCGAAAACGGCTCCGTTAGGTAACCGTTTATCTGAACGGTGGACTTGATGCCGCTATACATAGCGGAAATCCAGCCGCGAAAGCCAGGGCCCAACCCAGCCGCTTCGAGGACGGCCTCCAGAAACCGGTGGTCTACCCTATCGAATGCATTACTTTGGTCTAAATGGACCAATGCCCCTCCCTTGCCGGCTATTTTCCTTACCCTGTCTAAGGTGTAGCGGAGAAGGTGAAGATTGTCTTGGATCGACCTGCCTGGAATTGCGCAAGTCTGTGCCTTCCCAACAAGCTTCTCCACGACAGCCGTCAACCTTTTTATTAAAACCTTGGCCAAAATCTTTAACTCTACGTCAAATAGAGTTATGGGCCTGTAGTTACTAATGTTATCCCCCTTGCTTGGGTCCTTCTGGATCAGCGTCACAACTCCCTGGCTCACAGAACTGGGAATTCTCCCGTTCTGCTGCCAGTTTGCATAGACGCCGGCCAGAACGTCACCAAACAAGTCCGGCATTAAACGATAAAGCTCGTAGGGCAGACCATCCAGTCCTGGAGATTTTTTTCCAGCGCACTCGGCTAGCACCCCTCTTACCTCCGCGGGAGTGATCGGGCCTTCACAGCACTCAGCTTCACGTGTCGAGAGTCGAGGCCCGTCAGCCAGGAAGTCCTTTAAGGCCTCCCCACGCTCGAGCGGACCGCTCTCCCCGAACAACCGAGTGAAATGCTGGTGAAAAACCTTTTGCATCTCCTCCTGTCCATAGATCTTGCGTCCTCGTTCGTCAGTTAAAGACTTAATATAGGACTTCTTGCCCTTCTGACACTCCTCACGACGTGCCCATCTGGCTACGTTAATTCCTTCTCGTTTCCCTGCACGTAATTTAGCTCTGACTCTGCAACCTTCGTGCTTGGCATTGAGGTGACGATACAAGACCGTTCTCGCCGCTAACACTCTAGATGCGGAGCCAGATTCTAATGCCTCGTCTAAGTTCTTAACTAATTCACCCTCTCTTTTAGTCCCATCTAAACTTAGCTGTTTGCTAAATCTAGTGGACTCTAAACGGATGGCTCTTTTGAGGGCGTGCCACCATCTATTATTAATGATGGTGCCACATAATGCCCTCTGAACTAACTCCTTAATCCGGGCACGGAAAGATTCACAAGTCAAAATAGACTTGTTTATTTTCCAGTATCCGGGTCCCTGTCTATGACACTTATCTACATGCACCTCACACGTCATAAGATTGTGATCAGTGTTAGGTACAATACAGAATTGTGGACAGTTAACAGTATCCTTATCTAGGTCCTTAACGAATACTCTATCTAAGTACGATCTGCGTGAGCCATCGTTATTACTCCAAGTCCACTGTGGAACGATTGGCTCACTCAGTCGGTAACGGTCTACTAGGTTATAGCTTTCTAGTAGCCTCTTGAGGCAAGGATTCCCCTTCATATCAGTCGAGCCCACACTATCGACCCGTGCATCGAGAATAGTGTTGAAGTTCTCTACCATTACTACCGTTTTTGACGTCACCAGAAAGTGCTCCAGGTCCCGGTAAAAAGCCGACTGCCAACACTCTGTAGGAGCGTAGACAGCTACCAACCTGAAGGACTGCTTACTCACATGAGTCACATCCAGGACAACCAGTCTACCTTTTGGGTCCAGAAAGACAGTACTAACCTGTAAGTCCAAGTTCTTCTTGATAAGGACTGCCACGCCTGCACCTCCTCGGCTAGGAGAAATAAATTTTTCGTAACCATTCAGAAGAGGCGAGAACGCTTGAGGTACCTTCATCTTGGACTCGGTTACAATAGCCACATCTATTCTATGTGTTGTGAGGTCATTCAGGGAACGAACCTGTTTCCATCTCGACCCCATTCCACGTACATTTAAACAGCCTAACTTAATCATCGAGAAAAGAAAAATATTTACTTACGGTTGTGAGAGGGAGCATGACAGTTTGTGTCTGCCTGCTTCCTCAGCACTGCCCTTAGCTGCTGGGCTCTTCACCGGCGTTGCCACCGGGCTCTGGGTTGGTGTGGTTGCTGGGCTGATGATAAGCTTTCGGGATATCACCTCCTGGGTGACATCTTTGATTAATTGTTCTTTAACGATTTCTTGGAGTTTTTCTTTCCATTCCTCCTCGCCAATTTTCGCATATCTCACTTCACTGTCTGTTGTTCTGAAAGTTTTAATTCGATGGTGAGCCTTAATTAGGCGAACCACCTTCTCATTTTTGGCATTGAAAGCCACAATTTTGTCCGTATTTTTTAGTCCTTTTAACGTTGGTGGGTGGGGTATGGCAAAATGTTGACCTACCAACGTAGTGCCAGCGGGGTAGGATTGGGGAATTTTTTTTTGTGTTGTTCGTCTGTATTATTATTAATTTTTTTATTTGGGGTAGGGAGTCCGGGGTGTTAGATTTTTTTCTTTTATGCGTTACAGTCGTGAATTCCATTTCTTCTTTTTCTATTGTTTGTTTTTTTTTGTCCAAGTTTTCTTTAGTTGTTGCTGTGTTGTCTGGTTTGTTGTTCTCTGTGTTTATCACAGCGTTTTGGGGAAGGGCATTAGCCATTTTTTTTTCGTGCAGTCGGAGCGAACGTGGCCCTTCTGTCCGCACTTAAAATACCTTGGCCTACGTCCCTCCACCGATACACGAATAGTATGCCCCTCCACCACGAAGACTCTATCTGGTAGATTTTCCAGGGTCGAACTGTCTGCCTGAATCACCATTTCAAGGCTCTGGCCTTTCCAGTTCGTCGCCTCTTTTTTTCTCATGCTCAATATTGATAACTTCTCCTCTACATCAAAAATTATTGCAGTTGCTACCCACATTACTTCGAAAACCACGGGTATATCCTCCACAGTGATTTTAGCCGTTCTGCGGCCTAAGTATGTAGGCAGCAGCATGATCTGTTCGTTTTTTAAAGTTTGAGTTGAAATTTCTTTCGCTACGCTCGCCGACTCGAAGTGAGCTTCTATTGTAGCGCTTCTCACTCCTCGGCTAACGTAGCGAATCTTGTTCCATATTGGTGCCAAGCACCGTTCTACTATTTCATTTTTTACATCCGCTATTCTATTTTCTTTTATATTATAAACTTTATAAATTACGGTCTTTTCTCGTATGGCTTGTATGGTTTCAGGGGGCGGTACCAGTTTTGTCTCCTCACCAGATTTTTGTATTAATTTTCTGAACTGGAAGAGTTTGTCCATTGCTACTTCCAGTTCAATGATGTTACCGCCTACGGCGTCTGAGAAACTTTGTTTAGCCTGGGTGTCCCTTGGTGTATCGAAATTTTTGCCGTCTCCCATCTCGGGAAAATGACAGGACGAGAAACTTGTCACAAATGACAAAGAAAAAGAATTTTTCAAAATAACCTAAAAAGGTTAACAGTTTACAAAAAAAAAAAAAAAAATCAGAAATTTTCTGCCCCGTAGGGCGAAAATAACTTAGAAACAGTTCACAAATAACAGTCAAAATTATTAACAAATAAACACGAACGAACTCACTTAACAACGGTAGCAACAATGACTGTCTGTACGACCGTCTGTACGAAGGATTATTTACCTAAATTCAGTGGAATACATTCACTGGTTTTCAAAAATAGAAATATTAATATTTATAAGTCTCTCTAAAGGAGACTACGGCAGCGGTACTGGATATTAATAGTTATCGCCAAGCCAACATGGCAGTCTCAAAAATGGGACGAATGCTGCCGTTGATTAGTTCCAAGCGGCCATCGCCTCTAGCTAGCTATGTGACACACGAATCTGTGTCCATTGGACTGCCATGTTGGCTTGGCGATAACTATTAATATCCAGTACCGCTGCCGTAGTCTCCTTTAGAGAGACTTATAAATATTAATATTTCTATTTTTGAAAACCAGTGAATGTATTTCGCTTTTTTTCTTCTTACTTGCTCTGTATTTAATATTGGATAAATAGTCAATTTCTTTTTTAGTGAGGCCCTTTCCATGTATTTGAAGTAAGGAGGATAAGTTTTAAAGTGTCTTCCGTGGGTTGACTTCCCTTAATGTCCGTATATCTATTTCCTATGCTCGTTTAATTAGTATTGATCTGAGTTCAGGGAGTCTTCGTTCACGAGTATTATTGTCCGAAACTATAGTACAGATTCTTTTCGCTAGATTATAAGTTGAATAATAGGTATTGTTCTGAATCTGTGGGTTTATAGATGTCTGTTTCAATGTGTTTATCGACTATTATAATTAGGATGCCAAGAAAAGGGAGTTGTTTGCTGCTGTGTTCCATGGTAAATTGTATGTTGCTATTGATATTGTTGAGCATTATTTTGAAATCGAAGAGTTTGTCCATGCTATCTTTCCAAAGTATAAAACAATCATCTAAATACCTCTTCCAGTTCTCCTTTAAATAGCAATGAAATGAGGTGCCATATTTTTGTAGTGACGATTGGTATATTTTAAGTTCTAGGTAACCTATTACAAGGTTCGCAATCACTGGGGCAGCTCGGGTTCCCATTGCAATTCTACATTAATGTCAATAGAAGAATGTATCGAACATGAAATAGTTGTTCAGTAGGATTAATTTAAGTTCTGCGATTATGAATTTGTGGTTGATGCGTCCTGGGATCTCTTCTGGGTATTTTTCTAGCCAGAAGGTGAATCGCGTGGGATATTGGTGTACAGTTTCACCACATCGAACGATACTAACAGCGTTCCTTCATTTATTGTCTTCGGGAGTTGGTTAAGCATGTCTAAGTCATCCCTGATGAAGCTTTTCACTTATTTTAGAAACGGTTTCAGTAAGATGTCGAGGAAATTTCTCAAACTGTGAGTTTCACAAACGGGGCCAGCAATGGTGGTTCTTAGTTTGAGGTCAGTAGGGGGAGGAACATTAATGCATAGGCTTGAAGAATTTTTGCAAGCTTTAGAAATATGTAGATTTTTGTGTATTTTAGGTAATCCGTAGAATAGACTTGGTCTGTATTTGATATTGGATAAATAGTCAATTTCTTTTTTAGTGAGGCCCTTTCCATGTATTTGAAGTAAGGAGGATAAGTTTTTAAGTGTCTTCTGTGAGTTGTATTGTACTATCATCTCATAGTAAATATTGTTTTCCAACATGGAGTGTATTAAATGTTTATAGTATTCTGTCCATCACTACTACCGCACTTCCTTTATCAGCTTTTTTAATGGTCAGGTTTATATAATTTTTTATTCGATTAGACTTTTCCGTTCATTTCTGCTAAGGTTGGATTTAATTCCTTGTTTTTGTAGGGCAGTGAAAGGAAAATTGGTAATGTGTTCACAAAAATCAAGTGCTTTATTTCTCCCTTTTGTAGGACAGTATTAGCTTTTGTTCTCTTACTATTGAGTCATCTTCGCTGGTGTAGTTGTGAAGTGCTTCTGTGAGGCGCAATTTGCGACAAAAATCCATAGTGTTATCCTTAATTTCCTTTGGGTTCGATCTGTGAGGGATTGGTGTAAACTTTAAACCTCTTAGTAGAATTTTAGTTTGTGTAATACTTAGGATTTTCTTTGATAAGTTAATTATTTTCGGTTGTTCTTGTACATTTTGTTCCATTTCACATGTTTCTCTGATTTAGGTATAAAAAATGGTTGTAGTAGGTGGATTGTTGTGGAAAATCTGCATTGTGCTTGGTTTGGTGAGGAGAAAATGGGATGTAGTGTGTCTGTGGTAGTATGTTTGTGGTGGGGTAACTGTGTAGCGGACTAGATTATGGTTGGACTGAGGGTTGTTATATTGTCTATGGTTGATGTGATATGGGTAAAATTTATTTTTAATTTTGTATTTGTGTGGAGGGCGAAGTTATGTTGTCTAGTTAGGTGTGTCTAGTTGAATGCTTAAAGTATCCATATTGAGGGTTAAGTGTGGGAGGCAAATGTTTCCATTGACTCTGAGATGCTGGAGGTAGACTGGTAGGTAAGTGGTTCCCGAAAGTTTAGGTTAGTCTGGAGGCTTGGATGGATCTTTTGATTTGTATGTAGGGGTCCTTGAAAATTACGTCAGGATTTTTTATTACGAGCTGAATTCCTATTTCTTGTTTGAATGTTATTTTTGGGTATAAGGGAGATTAGGTCGGTGGAGTTGTGTCCCCTAGATTGTCTGTGGTTTGAGTTAGATAAATGTGGGGTCATTTCTGCGTGGGTTTTTGGTTTCTTTTTCTTCGGGAAGGGGTTATACAATATGTTTTCTTTGTTGAATTGTGTTTCGTAGTTTAGGAAAAAATTAGCTTGTCTTTCCCAGCGTTGTAGGGAATTGGTTTCTTCAGCTTCACAAGTTGTTTTCCACAGTTTAAAAACACTCTCCAAGCGTTGACCATCTGAATGTTTCTTTGATTCAGTATATATTTCCTCATCTATGTTTTTATATTTTTGTTCATTGCTTAACGCTCTAAGCTTAAGGAGTTCGATTTCTGTCTTCGTTTTTTTTCCATTGTTAGTTTCTCCCTTCATTGTCTTTGTTGGTCCTGCTCGTTTGGTATAGGTTCAATTTGAAATTTACGAGGTAAAAGTTTTGGTGTTGAATTTAACCAGCGTTCATAAATTTCTGCCTTGTTGTTTTTAATCATATTCCAGAAAGAAAATTTTCTGGCTTTAAGTTTCTCATTCCAGATCTGGATAATCCGGTTTTTAATTGATTATGTAAACGTGGAGGAGGTTCCGTCGTGTGTATAGTCTGTAGGGGGATTTTCATTTACAAAATTATTGTGAGGCAAACATTGAAGGGTGGTGCTTAATTCGGTCAAATCTTGATTAAGTTGTTCCAGAGATTGCCCTTTCTCTTCTTTTTCCTTTGCTTCTTGTGTAAATCGAGTAAGTTCATCAATCTTGTTAATTAAGAGTCTCAAATTCGAGTTAATCTCTTTTACTTCCTTTAGAGTATCTTCATTGAGAGTTTTAACTGCAGAGTTTAGTATCTGTGGCATTTTCGATCTCACAATAGAAATATGTTTCAAAATAAAAATAGAAACAACACGTGGAAAAGACATGAGGAAAGTAAGAAGAAAGCGAAAATGCACATAGAATATCACAAAAATAAAGGCTTTTTATGAAAAGTAGCGATAAATATATACAATTAGATAAACTGAAGTCGAATTAAAATGAATAAAAGTCATTATTTTGAATTGTTAAAGAGATTCAAAGTCATACTGGTATCGTCGTTGCTCTTCACTGGCTTTAAATGCGCACCGATTACCAAACGGTGTCGGGTCTACGAGTCCCTGAGTAAAAAGATTGTGTAAGGGAGGTAAGTAGCTCTGGACGTGGTGCAATTAAGGGTCGATATAATACTGTAATATGAAAAGTGTATGGAATGTATGGGGGCTAGCGGTATTATTGGTAAGGTTAGTAGTGTTCTGTATTATGTTGTGTTCATGTTAAGTTGTGGGTGATATTTATTGATGAAGGTTGCTTCGTTATTTATTCTTTGCTGTACTGAGGTGTTCTGTGAACATTGATAGAAGGGGAAAATTAGGAAATTAGGATTAAGGTTCCTAGAACACCTTGCTATGTATTCACTGACCTGTATCTGTCTGAATTGTGGGTGGCGGATTTGTCCATTGTGGAGAGTGGTTCTTCGATGGAGTGATATTCCTGTTTGGCCAATATATTGATTACTGCACCCTAAGTAGGTAATGGCATAGATTAGGTTTTCCGAGGCACAGGTGAAATTTAATTTAATCTAAAAATATTTCACATTGTTTAAAGTGTCACTCTGTACCCTCAAAGAGGTGGGGGCATGTGCCACAGTTAGGCCGACCGCATTTTTTCACTTTGGTTCCGTTGTTAATCGATGTAGTTTTCGTTGGCTAATATTTTTTTCAATGATTTCGGTTGCATTGTGCTCTTGATAATTTTTTGTCAGAAAACCTAATGCATGCCATTACCTACTGAGGGTGCAGTAATCAATATATTGGCCAAACAGGAACATCACTCCGTCGAAGAACCACTCTCCACAAAGAACAAATCCGTCTCCCACAATATAGACAGATACAGGTCAGTGAACACAGAGAAAGGTGTGCTAGGAACCTTAATCCTAATTTCCTAATTTCCCCCATCTATCAATGTTTACAGAACAAATCAGCACAACAAAGAATGAATAAAGAAGAAACTTTCATCAATAAATATCATCTACAACTTAACATGAACACAACATAATACAGAATACTACTAACCTTTCCAATAATCCCACTAACCCCCATACATTCCATATCTATTCATATTACAGTATTATATCGACCCTAATTACACCACGTCCAGAACTTCTTACCTCCCGTACACACAATCTTTTTACTTAGGGACTAGTAGACCCGACACCGTTTGGTAATCGGTGCGCATTCAAAGCCAGTGAACAGCAATGACGATACCGGTATGACTTTGAATCTCTCTCACAATTCAAAATAATGACTTTTATTCATTTTAATTCTACCTCAGTTCCTCTAATTGTATATGTTTATCGCTACTTTTCATAAAAAGCCTTTATATTTTTGATATTCAATGTTCATTTTCGTTTTTTTCTTCTTACTTTCCTCATATATTTTCCACGTGTAGTTTCTATTTTCTATTGTGTATATATATATATATACCGGAGTAAGCACATAAACTGTGCAACAAGGTGGAAAAAAGAGTACTCAAATACCAGAGGTAGAGTAATATGCTTTATTTAAAAGCAGCAGAAATATAACAAAAGACTGTTACTCTGAGTTTCATGTTCCCGTTCATCGGACAGTTTTGTTAGAAATGAGAAAGGAATAACAATGCAATCAAAAGGAATATAAAATTTGAAACACATAGATCTGTTTGATTGGTCGTTTCAAATAACGGTCATGGATACGTAATGAACAAAACAAATGAATTTAATATAGATTCATCCTATTTTTAAAACAATATCGAAGAAAACCTTAAATAAAAAATGGGTTCAAAATACATATTGTAAATAATTAATTATATTCGAATTAACACGTTAAAATCAAATCGAATAAAATAAAATATACGCTGCATTCAAAATAAAATAAAATTACAATAGCATATATGCATACTAGACTATCCACAACATATATATATATATACATACATATATATATATATATATATATATATATATATATATATATATATATATATATATATATATATATACATATATATACATATATATATATATATATATATATATATATATATATATATATATATATATATATACATATATATATATATATATATATATATATATATACATATATATATATATATATATATATATATATATACATATATATATATATATATATATATATATACATATATATATATATATATACATATATATATATATATATATATATATATATATATATATATATATATATATATATATATATATATATATATATATACATCAAAATACACAGATGCATACGCACAGACAATCTATGTATATAGGGATATATTTGCAAGGCACAAATATATACATGAATACAAATTTATACACATATACATACACACGCATTTAAGTTCGCGCACGAAAAAACATATGCGCTCGTAACAAAAATTGTATCTTAAGCTGTGGAGTAGAGGGGTAAAGAGTAACGTATCTATAATAACGTTACCAATATAGAAAGGGAGAAAGTGTGGCTATCGTGATGAAGGAAAGGAAGATAGAAAGAGAAAAAGAAAGAAAAACAGAAAAGGAAGAAAAGAGAGAAAGGCAGGAATGGGAAGAAAGAAGTAGAGAGAGAAAATGAGCAAGAACATATGTATATAGTAAACATACATAAAATTTAGACTGCGTATATATGCGTATACAAAAATGTATATAGCATCACGTATATAGATATATATTGGGATATGTACGTAAATACTCACAAACATAACCATATACATGCGTATGCACACATTCAAGTATGTGTGAGTGTGAACCTAAGCGCACATTCCCATATATAACATAGATTCACACACGCGAATAGATGCATGTATGTGTAAATAAATAAAAGCATATACTCTTACCCATGTATACACAAAAACGCACACACATGAAATCATAACTGCATATGCACAAGTGTAAACCTAGGCCCTATATGTAAGCGTAGATGCACACATATGAATACGTAAGTGTTGTTACAATACAGACATCTACATAAAAAAACCCTTTTAGATCTCAGCGTATATATGCAGACAACTTTTTAAGAAACTGCTGGGTGTATAAAAGTTAAAATCGGGCGAAAGTACATGCATAATAGAATTCTATATATCGAATCGTCCATAAAAATGGTAAAATTTGCATACAAAGTGTTTTAAAATAAATAGAATAGAATGAAGTAAAAAGTAAAAACAAGGAAGAAGAAAAAAAAACTATGTATAAAACAGTCGAAGGTTTTCTTAAAATGACGTAGGGGTCTATACAAAATTCTTACAACGCTAAATAAATCATTTATAATGCGGTACCAATCCAATAGTATGGAGTCAAACAAGGAGTCAAACATTATCAAAAAAATATATATATACTATCCATACGGTATATTACTTGCCAACATTTTAAATTTGGACGCATGTCTACATGCATTTAAAAGTTCGCGTCTTTGGTTTAGCGCCTTCTTATCTTCGAATAAAATATTCAGTTTTCCAATAAACAAAGATCGCATTTCAATGGTCTTTTATGGGCACCGTGTCTGTAAGGCGATGCTGTGCCTAAAATCCTCCATGTCACGTTGAAAGGCTGGGCTCTGTTTCCCTTTAATTGCCAGACGTATTTTGCCAGGCTCGTCTTTGTCCTATTTTCAGGGTATCTAAAAGAATTTTTGTGCGAATACAGCCTGGTTTTGAAAGAATTTTCTGTAGCCCCTGTATAAATTCTATAATCGTGCGAGCCTTCTATCTGGACTTTGGCTCTATACACGATACCCTTCCAACGGACAGGAGGTTCGATCTTTGAAATTACAGCTCTTTGTAAGTGAGTCGGCATTATTGTTTTTGGCAGTTATCTTATTGTTGTGCTGGCTGATCAAAGAGGCGAAGTTTTTGCAGCAAGAATAGCTAATCTTAAGCGTTCTTCTATTAAATATTCTGTAAAACTTATGATCAGGTTGAAAGTGCCCAGTGACCAATTTTAAGAATTCCTTACCTATATTAGTTCTTACGGCCATATTGAAAGCTGGGTTGAACCACAAATTTACGCAGTTCGATATTGTTGATTTTTACCCATCAATATCCAGACCTTTGCTCCTGAAAGCATTAGAACTCGCCAAACAGTATGTCAACATCGATAGCTCGGAAATAGACATTATAATGCACGCAAGAAAATCACTTCTTTTTCATGAGGAATCCACCTGGATTAAAAAGAGTGAAGATTCTCTTCAAGCACTGGGATAAAAGGTAAACGACCAAATTATCCAATCATATAAGGTCCTTAAAAGATAAAGGTGTCAGTTACAACATCCATTGGAAGACCTTAGCCAAGTGTAAAACCTACATCTGGAAAAGCAGCTTAGACCTCACCACATATTTAAATTCAAGAACTGAAATTTTCGAATCATGTCCATATGTGGCTAAATATTTGCTACGTTTTTGGTCCCCTCGAGATTACTGATAGGACTTGCTTTCTATACTGTGTCTATGTACAAGTTTTGTTTTTTTATCTTTCTATACTTTTTACTTAGATTTTTTATATATATTTTATATATTTTTTACATATTTATAGAGATATTGCTTTGCATATTTTTTTATACATATTTTTTCTGTATTCTCCCTTCCACCCTGCTTTTTACCTGTGCGTCTATAGATGTGGACATGGAAGCTTTTGTGCGCACTTGCGGATGCGTGCGAGTACGTGCGTATATAGATGTGATGGAGTGGTGCGCTTACGCGAATACTATGGACATTTTTACTCCTTTACCTTTACTCCCTCCCCTCACGTAGCGGTCATTCTAATAGCTCTTTTGTCTTAATAACGGTCAACCACACACTAATTTCCCTTTGTTTAACGGTCATTTTCATAGCAATTTTCAATGGCCATATAACTGAAGAGATAGTGGCGTGGGTTTCCGCCTCGGCATCCGAAACTCGGAGTTTTATCATGGCTGCCGAATAATTGTTGCATATTATTTACAGATATATATATATATATATATATATATATATATATATATATATATATATATATATATATATATATATTATAAGGTTTTTAAACTTTTAAATTTTCATATTCAAAAGGGACAGAGACTTCAAATTCGATATATCGATTTATTCACCACTCTATGTTAACATTTCTGTGCCAAACTTATCCAGTGACTGGTCTATTGGATTTAGACATTTGGCACTTCTTCAAGAGTGGTTACCATTCGAACAAAACACGAAAAAACACATACGTAACTATTATTAAATTCTTAGAATCCCGTTAGATTTCGTCTTTGTTATTATAGGGGAGATAACTCCTTAATTTTCTATTTTTATTGCTCTCCTGTGGATTTCCACTAGATTAACTAATTATTTTGTTTATTTCTCTTTACTATACTATATTACCCGTTCCTTTACCCGTATACATATGCATACATACACTTTACCCGTATACTTATCCATATATACATACACACACACATATATATACATACACATATGTATACATATATACATACACACACACACACATATATATATATATATATATATACACATATGCACACATACACACATACATACAAATACAACACACATACACATATATATACACATGTACATATATATACATATACATATACATATATACATATATATATATACACACACACACACACACACTTACACACACATATGTATATATGTACATATATATGCATATCTTTCATATATACACACACACACACACACTTATATGCACTCATCCATATATGCATAATTGCACATACATAAACATACATGAGACATCATGCTGTACTTCATCACATCTTAAGATCATTTATACCAACGAAATGTACTTCTTATGATATGCGTACATTTCAGAGCATCCTCTGGAAAAATTATATATATATATATATGTATGTATGTATGTATATTTTTCAATGTGTACAAGTAAAACGGAAAAAAAATAAATACCTACAAAGGAAGCAAAAATTCGTACAAGTACCAAGGATGTTACGGCGAAATTTAAATAAACCATGTAATTTCTACATTTATAAGTAGGCTGTAACATCCTTGGGTCTTCTGTTATATCCATATATACAAATATAGCCATCAAGCTACACACACACACACACACGCACACATATATATATATATATATACATATCTATCTATATATATATGTATATATATAGCTATATATACATACATATATATTTATATATATACATATATATATATACACACACACGCACGTATATATATAGCTATATATATAAATGTGTATATATATATATATATATATATATATATATATATATATATATATATATATATATATATATATATATATATATATATTACAGTTCTATATTTAAGAGATGAGGAATTATTTACATTATTTACATTATTTACATTTGACAGATATTTGTCCTCATCTTGTTTGTTGTCAACACAACGTTTCGGCTGATATACCCTCCAGCCTTCGTCAGGTGTCTTGGGGAAATTTCGAACCTGGGTTCTCATTCCTAACGATGTTACTATTATTATATTATTATTATTATTACTATTATTAATCAGGTCGCTGCCGTGAATCGAACTCGGAACCTTGGGGTTAGTAGCCCGCGCTCTTAACCACTACGCCATATGCCCGTGGGCAATTATGGGGTGAATTTTAAGGCTTATAGATCTATTATTTTCTATCCTTCCTCAATACCGGTTCCCATATGCTATTCATATCTGCACTCGGTCTGCTTAGGAGGCTGTTGTGTCCTAGCATATGTGCTGCTTCTTTTAGTTTTCGTATTTTCCAGTGTTGTTCCCTGTCTATTATTTTAACTTCATCCCACAGGGGGAGGTGGTTTCCATTTTCCATACATGATCAGCTATACCCGATTTATCAATATCTTTGCGATGTTCTTCTACCCTTATTTTGAGGGGGCGACATGTTTCGCCTTTGTATAACCTACCACAGCTGCATGGGATGGAGTACACGCAGTTTGTGGCCATATTCTCTTCTGTTGGTGGTTTTACCCGAAGGAGATATTTGCGAAGTGTTGTATTGCTCTTGAATACTGCCCTGATGTATTGCTCTTGAATACTGCCGAAAGCTCAGGGAGATGAACTAAGGTGGAAGGTGAGACAGGTACTGGAGAAAGCGAAACTTCCCACACCAAACATCACTAAGGAAGAAAAGTTCGCTATCAAAAGGCTACAAGGAGACAATTCCATCATAGTTCTCCCAGCGGATAAGGGAAATGCTACAGTGGTGATGAACAAGTCTGACTACTCCGAAAAATTGGCAAGTCTTATAAGTGATGGTAGCTACAGTAGAGTAAAGAAAGACCCAACTCTGAAAACAGAGGAAGTTGTCACAGATCTTGATCAAGAACAAGGATCACTTCACACCAATGAAGTACAGACAGCTGACTCAACACTACAGTAAACTACCACACATGTACGGTCTCCCTAAGATTCACAAGGAAGGTATTCCACTAAGACCTATAGTGAGCTGTAGAGGTTCAGCATGTCATCCATTGAGCCGCTTCTTGGTGGATATAATCAGTCCATTAGCAGGAAAGTCAACATCATACGTGAAGAATTCCATCCACTTCACAGAATTGATCAAGGATACCCCCATTGAATCCAACCAGATGGTGAGTCTAGATGTGATAAGTCTATTCACCAAAGTCCCAACTGGTGAAGCACTATCGGTGATTCAAGAAAAACTAGTGACAGACACCCATCTAAAAGAACGCACTAGTATACCAATAACAAACTTGATGGAAATGTTGACTTTCTGTGTAGAAACTACCTACTTCAGTATGGACACTGATATATATCGACAAAAAGATGGTTTAGCTATGGGTTCGCCATTATCACCGATAATAGCCAATATATACATGGAATACTTCGAGAATTTGGTTTTAGGATCAACACCACTAAAACCAACCCTATGGCTGCGATACGTTGATGACACCTTTATTCTCTGGCCCCACCAGCAAGATGTCCAAATGCTGTTAGATCATGTGAACTCAATAAATCCATCCATACAGTTCACCATGGAAAAGGAACAGAACAATCAGCTGGCATTCCTGGACGTATTAATAACACGCACCGTATATCGCAAGCCAACCTTCACTGGACGATACCTTAACTTCAATTCCCACCATCCATACAGTGTAAAGAGAGGAATTGCTCAGTGCCTAAAACACCGAGCAAAGAATATAAGTAGCGATCGTGATACCCACCACGAGGAAATGATCAAACTCAGTAACAATCTATTAAGAAACAACTACCCCAAGAACATACTATCTACTCCAATTATGAAACCAATAAACTGTCTACAGTCTGTCTACCCTATGTGAAAGGCCTCTCCGAAAAGATACAAAGATATGCGGCCCATATGACATCAGGGCAGTATTCAAGAGCAATACAACACTTCGCAAATATCTCCTTCGGGTAAAACCACCAACAGAAGAGAATATGGCCACAAACTGCGTGTACTCCATCCCATGCAGCTGTGGTAGGTTATACAAAGGCGAAACATGTCGCCCCCTCAAAATAAGGGTAGAAGAACATCGCAAAGCTGTGACACGAGGAGATATTGATAAATCGGGTATAGCTGATCATGTATGAAAAATGGAAACCACCTCCCCCTGTGGGATGAAGTTTAAATAATAGACAGGGAACAACACTGGAAAATACGAAAACTAAAAGAAGCAGCACATATGCTAGGACACAACAACCTCCTAAGCAGACCGAGTGCAGATATGAATAGCATATGGGAACCGGTATTGAGGAAGGATAGAAAAATAATCGATCTATAAGCCTTAAAATTCACCCCATAATTGCCCACGGGCATATGACGTAGTAGTTAAGAGCGCGGACTACTAACCCCAAGGTTCCGAGTTCGATTCACGGCAGCGACCTGATTAATAATAGTAATAATAATAATAATATAATAATAGTAACATCGTTAGGAATGAGAACCCAGGTTCGAAATTTCCCCAAGACACCTGACGAAGGCTGGAGGGTATATCAGCCGAAACTTTGTGTTAACAACAAACAAGATGAGGACAAATATCCGTCAAATGTAAATAATGTAAATAATATATATATATATATGTGTGTGTGTGTTTATAGCTACATACGTATATGTATGTATAGCTCTCTATATTTATTTATATATATATATTTGTTTTGCAAGATTTTTGAGTATACAAAGAAGCTATGAAGAAATTTGAAAACATCAGACATAACGATAGGAATGGAATTTGCTCACTCTATAGGAGCAAATCATCGAACACCATTGAAAGGATTAAGAAGAAAATAGGGAAGGCCAACTCATGGTATCATAGCCACAAATACCAGAGCGTCATGTTCGTCGACACCACCCCTAGAAGCGAACTGGCGTACCGCTTTAGAAGGGCCCTAGACAAACTTAAGCTAAGAATTAAGGTTGTTGAAAGGCCAGGCAACCCTATCAAATCCCTTCAGTAGAACCTACCCTTTTAGTAGAACCCCCTGCACTGATAGGAACTGTACTGTATGTAGATTTAGCCCACAAACAAACTGTAAAGCCAGAAATGTGGTCTATAGTATAAGATGTACAGAGGGACGATGCAGTAACAAGACAACGACATATGTAGGGAAAACAGCACGGAGCATAGGAGAGCGGGTAAATGACATTGGAGGGAACTTAAGGAAGAGAAGACCTCATCAGTTCTGTACCAGCACGCTGAGCAGGAACACGGAGGCTCACTCAACAACGTAGAAATTAAAATCTTGTCCACACATAGAACAGACGCAGCACTTAGACAAATTACAGAAGCTACACATATAATAGTGATAGACCTAGCCTGATAGACCTAGCCTGATTAGGAAACTGGAATGGAACACTAGCACACACCCCCAACAAACCACAACATATGACAATAAAATCCCCATAAACCGATAACGATATGAACAAAATATAATACAATACATGGATAAACAAATGGAATTAAACGCTACATACATTAACAAAATTAAATTAAATACAAAAAACAAAAACAAAAAAACAAAAAAAAGAAGTAGGTATAAACACATGAACAAATAAATAAATAAAAACAAAATAAAAGAACATGTATTAACAGAGCATACAGATAATACAAGCACTCCCCATACACACACATGCACTTACAAAACATAGACACACAGAGGGATACGCATGCGTAGACACATACAATAGGAATACAAAATACAAAATGGCTGATCGCTAGCAAGGAGGGACATACATATAAGAAAGAAGAAAGCAAAGGACCACTGATGAGGTCGCAGAAATGTGACGAAAGAACTCTGGCCGAAATATGATTAATGTAATGTAATGTAATATAAAGCTGAAGCAAATTAACACCAAATATACAGTGCGTGTATTTTTATTGGCAAAACTGGCAACATGACCATCCCCAAATACAACAATATATATATATATATATATATATATATAAGTCTTCAGACCACAAGTGGTCTGCTTCTAGCAAAACGGATGTCCACTTAGTCGTCATCCCTCATATATATATATATATATATATATATATATATATATATATATATATATACATATATTCTTTTACTCTTTTACTTGTTTCAGTCATTTGACTGCGGCCATGCTTGGAGCACCGCCTTTAGTCGAGCAAATCGACCCCAGGACTTATAAAACTAGTACTTATTGTATCGGTCGCTTTTGCCAAACCGCTAGTTACGTGACGTAAACACACCAGCATCGGTTGTCAAGCGATGTTGGGCGGGACAAACACAGACACACAAACACACTCACATATATACGACTGGCTTCTTTCAGTCTCCGTCTACCAAATCCACTCACAAGGCTTTGGTCGGCCCGAGGCTATAGTAGAAAACACTTGCCCAAGGTAAAACGCAGTGGGACTGATCCCGTAACCATGTTGTTGGTAAAAATGCTACTTACCACACAACCACTCCTGCGACATTTTTATATATGAAAAATACAAAAATGGGACAAGAACGCAAAGCATGCTGACAGTTAGGTGATACAAAAAAGGCCCCACGTGACCGGTGTTCGGCCAAGCCTGACATTTTTTTCTTGGTTCGGCCATTGTCCGTGCAACATCTATATTCTTCCCTCCGCCTGTGATATCTTGTATCCCTGCCATAAGGTTTTACTTCCACACACGCCAGCTTAATTTAATTCGTCCTTAGTCGAAAGACACCTGTTGTTATATCCTGTTATTTGCATTTGTATTTGTGTAACATTTCTCCGTATTTTCTGTCCTTGTTTTCGTATACATTTGTTGCTTTCTTCTAAGGAATTTAATGCTCTTAGATTTGTTTTTCCTTGGGTCTGGCCACATTGGAGAAATTTTGAGTATAACTAGCCGAAATTGAAAAGATAATCTGGAACTCGACTGAGGAAAGAAAACTCCGAATGACCCGTCCTTGTTTTCTTTGTATCGTCTGTCTGGATGTTTTGTTGCCCCTTTTTTGTATTACCTAACTGTCTGGATGTTTTGTGTTCTTGTCCCATTTCTTTATTTTTTTATATTTTAAAAAATATAGCGGCGTACGTAAACGTTGGTCTCTTGTATGTAAATATATATATATATATATATATATATATATATATATATATATATATATACTTGTAAATTTTGTTCGACTCTATTATTCTTTCTATTCTTTCATTCTTTCTTTCAGCCCCTTCACACTTTATTCTTTCCACTCTTCCTTCGTTCCCCCTCTCTCAGAAATTCCTGGCTTGCTCTTCATGCTCACTTTCCTTCCTTTTTCAATTCACTGTGTCCCTTTCATTTTTTCTCGCCCCTCCTGAATTCTTCTATCCCTCTGCCTCTACATCTTTCTGTTCTCTCCCCACGTGACCGGTGTTCGACCAAGCATGACCTTTCTTTCTTGATTCGACTACCATCCGTGCAACATCTATATTCCGACTTGTGCCTGTCAAGTCATATGTCGCTGCCGTAAGGCTTTACTTCCGCACACGCCAGCTTAATTTAATTCGTCCTTAGTCGAAAGACACCCGTTGTTAATATCCTGTTCGTTGTTTTTATGTACCATTGCTCAGTTTTTTCCGTCCTTGTTTTCGTATACATCACTGCTTTCCTCCAAGGAATCTAATGCTCTTAGCTTTAGTTTTTACTTAGGATTAGCCTGATTGGAGCAACCTTGAGTATAACCAGCCGAAATTGCAATGATAATCTGGAACTCAACTGAAGAAAGTAAACTCCGAATGACCCGTCCTTGTTTTTGTATAGTCTGTCTGGATGTTTTGTTGTCCCTTTTTTGTATCACCTGTCTGGATGTTTTGCGTCCTTGTCCCATTTTTGTATTTTTTGTATATAGAACATATAGCGGCGTACCTACATGTTGGTCTCTTATATATGTATACAGCTATACATAAATATATTTTTATATATAGCTATAGATATATAGTTTTATGTGTATATATATATATATATATATATATAGATAGATAGATAGATAGAGAGATGGATATAGATCTATATATATATATAAAGCTATATATTAAGCTGTATATATATAAATAACTATATATAGATATATATATATAGAGCCATATATATATGTACATGTGTATATATATATGTATATATATATATATATAGGTATATAGCTATATACATATATATGTCTACATGTATATATATATATATATATATATATATATATATATATATATATATATATATATACGTATATGTATATATGGGTATATATATAGCTATACATATATAGCTATGTATATATATGTATATATATAGCTATATATTTATATATATATGTATATAGCTAAATATAAATATATATATACATAGATATATTTAAATTCAATAATAGGACCAATTCTTTTACAAGAATTTAGCAAGTAGATGGATATTTTCCCTTATGAGGTTTTTTCACGCTAGCTACTTGATAAATTCTTGTAAAAGAATTCGTCCTATTATTGAATTTAAATATATTACCAGAATATATTCAGTACTGAATTTATTTTGAGAAAAAAGCATATTTAACGAGATGCAATTCGAAATTCCCGCCACTTACATAGGGGAATAGCGATGAACAGTCTCCTATATACTATATTGGATACACGATGTTCGAGTGGTATGTTGATTTTCTGTTTATCTCTATTTCTCTTGACCATATTATACTGACGAGTAGAGGTTGTATAATACTACAATAACTACGAAATCATGATCTATAATTTAGTCTGTTTTTAAGGGGTTGACTTTGAGAGTTGCATTTCCTCGCGTTCGGTAAAAATGTGCTTTTTATGGTAGTCTGACCTTAGAGTCCCTCATAGCGTGAGGCATTATTGTATAGTAATGCCCTTATATAGATATACATAGATATATGTATATATATATATGTAAAGCTATATGCATATATATATTTATATATATATAGCCATATATACATACATATATATATATATATATATATATATATATATATATATATATATATATATATATATACATATATATATATAGCCATATATACATGCATACACACACATATATATATATATATATATATATATATATATATATATATATATATATATATATATATATATATATATATATATATATATTGGAAGGTTTGAAGGTGATGTACAGAAATTATATAGAAAAAATTAAGGTACTCAGAAATCTGGATGTTTTCAAATTTGAAAATCCTACACGATTAGGTGAAAAGCGCTTTATTTAATTTATAAAACATGTGACATTAATAAAAATCTGTAAATGTACAAACATCAAGTTTTCTGAGTACCTTATTTTTTTTCTATATATATATATATATATATATATATATATATATATATATATATACATACATACATATATACATACATGTATACATATATACATACATATATACCCATATATACATGCATATGTGGCTATATAAATATACATAAACATAGGTATACATATACAGCTATATATATATATATATATATATATATATATATATATATGCATGTATGTATGTATGTATGTATGTATGTATGTATGTATATATATATATTAATAGTTATCGCCGAGCCAAAATGGCAGTCCAAAAAATAGGACGAATGCTGCCGTTGATTAGCTCCAAGAAATCATCGCCTCTATGTGACATACGAACCTGTGTCTATTATAACCTTCGAATAGGGGAGGTCAGCCGCTTCCACTTGCTGGTCTGGCATCTACAGACTAGTTTCGGGGTATTGCCCCTTATAAATGTAGAGCAGCCGAACCCAGAGGCGTTGCTACTGACTGTCTGTACGAAGGATTATTTACCTAAATTCAGTGGAATACATCTGGTTTTCAAAAATAGAAATATTAATGTTTCTAAGTCTCTCTAAAGGAGACTACGGCAGCGGTACTGGATATTAATAGTTATCACCAAGCCAACATGTCAGTCCAAAAAATAGAAATATTAATATTTATAAGTCTCTCTAATCTTTCGTACAAGTTGTACGTTGTGGCCTGAAAATTTGTTATTCTGCCGGGAACTGTATATTTTATTTATTCTTTCTGAACTGTTGTCTTTCCTTTCTCTTTCTTTTATGAACTTTTTTTTAGTTCGAACTGTTTATTTTATTTCTTCCGCTTTTTTGAACTGTTTACTCTTTTTGACTGATTTTAAAACTTTTTTAGTTGTTTAATTCTAATGTGGGCATTTTTCTCATGGCAGAGAACACAAAGATAAATAAGGCTACTGCTGTGGAGTGGGAGATTATCCCACCCAAGAAGTGGTTAAATGATCTCAGGGAAAGAACGGTGGTGTTACGGACCTACTCTAGGTCACTCGACACCATTACGGTCTTTCCCAGGGTTGACATTGAGAAGGAGTTGGCAGAATATCTGCCAACTATTAAGTTTATGGCAAGGGGTGTAAAATATTCACACACACACACACGTATGTATATATATATATATATATATATATTTGTTAAGTAAGATATAAGTTAGAGGTTATGCAACCATCTAAGGGGTAGATGTATCTGTTGGCACTCCTGGTATATTACCACAGATAGGCCACGTTGTAAGGTATAGGGTAGTAGGTAATTTAAAGGTAAAACCGTGGTTTAATATATATATAGAAGATAAGAAAGGAGCAATAATTAAGAATGAGAAGTGGATCATTGGTGTTTTAAAGTAATTGTTTGATTTAATTAGGAGACTGTTTACATCTGTTTCTGTTTATTAAAATGAGGTAAATTTACAGCTTCAGAACGATTATTTGGATAAAAAAGGCAAAGACAAAGAGAAGGAAAAAAGAAAAAGAAAAAGAAAAAGAAAAGTAGTTCGTTAAAGCAATAGTCTTACATTTTAGTGATTTGTCAGTCGATTCCTTCATTCGATGTTTACGGCGGTGTTGGCCGAAGGAGTTATATCTGGTGGGGATATCCAGTGTTGTTATTTGACATAAGTAACACTAAATTGTGGCTTCTAAGTTTGACCCTGTAATTTCAATGGAAGCCCTAGTATAAAGTAGGTATGTTATTTAAAATTAGTACGATATAATTTATACATATACGCTATGTAAAGGAATATTAGAAAGGATTGGAGAGTACATAAAAAAACCCTTAAAATCAATATAAGAAAATATAACGTGTAATATGGGTCGGTAGTCTAGCTAACACGTGAATTTAAAATATAGGAAAAAGATGCCCTAGCGTACTACGTAGATTAAATATATAGTTCAGTTAATCGGGGTATTTGGTTTATAATGTGAAGTGAGGTTAAGTAGTGCTATGTAGTAAGTGGGATGGTTAAGGTAGGTAATAATAGGTTAAGCAGGTCCGCTAATAACCTGTAAAGTAGGGGGTTAGCGATATTTAAAGGATAAGTAGGGTTTAGCGATATTTCGATAAGAATTTATCTTAATGAAACAAAAAAATTTTCTCGTCTCGTTTATTGAGTAAATCTGATTTGACCATTAGTATGAAGAATTTCTTACTTACACAAAGATTACAACGATTATTATTAATGTTATATGAAGAAGTTCTGGTTAGGATACGCCATTCTAAACTATAATTAATATTATTGTCTTTCTGTTCCTAAATGTAACTACTAGATCCGGTAGAGTTCACTGTACTTCTATTTCTGAAACTAGAGCGATGGGAGTTATATCTAAATATCATTTCATTTTTAGTTGTCCCAATATAAGTCTTCTTGCAATTATTTGCGAGTACATCGCATTGGTAGATTACGTGTTTAGTTTTACATCTATTTGAAAATTTACAATTGTTTTTATCTCTGCAGCCACAAAGATTATTAAACTTGTCTGTGTCTATGATATGTTGAGGTGGGTTATTATTTATAATGTTGCTGTCCGCGTGATTTCAGGGCAGGTTATTAGGGAGGTCATTTATTATATCTGTCGATTGGTTGTGTTTTATATTGCTATTCTTCCTAGTTTCATAGAATTCGTCTTGGTTTTTATTGTTGATAGAGGTTATGATAGTAGCTAAGTTGCTAGTTAAGCTATGGCCTATTCTAATTTTATTCATAAAGATTTCTGAGTATTTGGTATTCAAGTTAAAATGCTTATCTATAAATTTCATTATCGATTTCATTATGTTTGTTTTAAGCTGCATCGCGAAAGGGATTATTAACTAGATGTTATCTTTATTTCGTTTTATATTTTTAATATTATTATTTTTGGTGTAGAAACTGTCCTCGGTATTATTGTAGATCGTAAAGTTATGGTTATAATTATTATTCATCTTTCTATAGTTATTTTTATTATTATAGTAATTTTTTAATCAGTTTTATTGGGGTTGTTGCTGTACAATTTATATATTTTATATACGTTGGTATTATCATTTCTAACAAGGGTTATATTGGTTCTTACCAGTACGTTATTTTTATATCTTTTATATTTTTATTATTGTTCATATTAATATTCTTGGTATTGTTATTCTTCCCATTACTGGTATTTCTATCGTTATCAATTTTAATGTAATTTATATTAATCTGAATCTTATCATACTTCTTAATATTTTTGTTATTATAATTGTTAAACTTATTAATATTGTTCATATTGTTATTGTGGTTGTTAGTGTCATTTGGGGTATAATTCCTATTATTATAATAGTTTTGGGTATTTATGTTATTCAGGTTATTTTTATAGGTTTCCGAGTTTATGTATTTAATTGTTTGCTTATAACCTGCTTTTTCTAATGCGCTGTTGTAGAATTCCTTATACTTATTGAAGATATCTTCGTTAGAAGAGAGGCATGAAATTCTTTTGCTGATGCCTTGTACTATTCCTCATTTAATAAAGTTTGGATGGTTGCTAAGAGCGTTACGACTGGGAATGTATAGACCATCCACGTTGGCCTCAGCAGTTGACTGCGGAGGTCTTAAATCATAGTGAAGTCATGGAGGTCGAAAAGACCTGTCAAAAAGAGGATTTTATTTACTCTCTTTCGGGCGTGCCACTGCGAGATCTTCTGATAGCGACGGGAAAATTGCTTGGAGGCCCGGATGAGGAAGATTAGATCTTTAAAAGGAACTTTTATTGAACTTTATTGAACTGCCATTGAATTTTTGACTTTTATTGGATTTGTATTGAACGATGTTTTCGAGGGGTTATCGATCGGCGGGCGTCGGTGCCTCTCTCATTTTTATTCACCTTTCGTTATCATCCGCATCACATTTATGTCTTTGTCCAGCCCGCAGCTACTTTACGTTTGTCTGTCCTTGTTTGTCCCCTCTTTGTAAGGCCTTAATGGCCAATCTAATGAAATAAAGTAGCTTGCTTACCAACCACATAGTTCCGGGTTCAGTCCCACTGCGTGGCACCTTGGCAAGTGTCTTCCTGCCTATATATAAAATAGTATCTGCGTCATATCTGTTTCCGATAGTGTCCTGCTTTTTCGTTTTATATAGAAAACGTTGATTTAATTAGTTTGATAAGTGCCTCTGCACGAAACTCTCGAACCTTCAGTCACTATGTGACTTTCTCTGATGAATAAATCTATACTTATTGAGACTGACTCAACATAAGTTCTATTTTTCTTGTTTGAACCACTACGCCTCTGATGAGAACCCAATAATGTTCGGAAATCGATTAAAGTTGTTCATCTTTTTTTTTCAATCTACGGAGAAATGGCTAAATTTGCCCTCTTTATAAATATACGATATATATATAAATATAAATAGACCTCGATAATCGGCTCAGGATTCTCCCCAATGACTTTACAAAGGTCACTTGGGGCCCCAGTTCGCCGTGAAACCATTTGGTAGCTGGTATCGTTACGAGGTCTATTTATATTTACCCACTTCTCTACTTGTAGAGTAAGCTCTCCTCCGGTTATATAGTTTTACCGTATATTATCACAATGCGTGTGTGTGTATATATATATATATATATATATATATATATATATATATATATATATATATAAATATATATATATATATATATATATATATATATATATATATATATATATATATATATATATATATATATATATATATTTATATATATATATATATATATAAATATATATATATATATATATATATATATATATATATATATATGTGTGTGTGTGTGTGTGTGTGTGTGTGTGTGTGTGTACAGAGAGAGAGAGAAAGAGAGAGAGAGAGAGGTAGGTAGGTACATATGCAAGCACACATACACGCATGCATATACATACGAATGTATGTATTTGTGTGTCTGTATGTCACCCCACCATCGCCTGATAACTAATGTTGATGCGATTATGCCCCTGTAACTTGGCGGTTCGAAAAAAGAGGCGATAGAATTAATACGAGGCTTCCAAAGAATAATTCCTGGCGTTGATTTCTTCAAATAAAAGACGGTACTTTAGTATGGCCTATCGTCTTTTGAAGCATATTGGATGGTAGGTCATGTTGCTGGTTTTGCCAATAAAAACACAAGCACTATTTATGTGATGTTCGCTATTTGTTTTTCAGGTTTTTGTTCGACCAAAGTTCTTTCGTTACAATTCAGTGGCCTTAGACGGACTATATGTAATGTGAACCTTTCCCCCCTTATTTATTTATTTTTTTTACGGAATCCCACGTTTTAGGCTATGGAGATTCCGATTCTGAAAAAAATTGTTTGAAAAATTTCAATTCCCCCCCCCCCCACCAAGTAGGCTATTTACATGCTAGAAATAATAGCCAAATCTCACAAAACTAGTGTTAGGGTTAGGTTTAGGGTTAGGGTTAGGGTTAGGGTCAGAGTTAGGGTTAGGGTCAGGGTTAGGGTTAGGCTCAGGGTTACGGTCAGGGTTAGGGTTAGGGTTAGGGTTAGGGTTTGAGTTAGGGTTATATTTACCCTGTGGATCTATATAAAAATCGGGGGGGGGGGGGGATCGAAATTTTGAAATTGAGATTTTGGAAAATTTTTTTTCAGAATCGGAATCTCCATAGCCTAAAACGTGGGATTCCGTAAAAAAAAAAATTAAGTGGGGAAAGGTTCAGATTACATATAGTCCATCTGGACCATTTTTTCTTTCTTGTGTCTGCCCTTTTTAATCATCTGCCATGTTGTATTCAACAGAAATTCAAAATCTTGTGGGAAACTTCGTAAATCTTGTAAGGGAACTTGCTGAAGAATGCAGTGCAGAAGTAAGCCAGTGAAACAATTTCCTCTCTGATACAATTCAAAATGAAATTTTAGAGGCATATGCTCAACATTTTATGAGATCAAAATAAAAGTAGAAAATTCCAGATTTATTGGCATTATATGTGATAGTACCACTAATTGCTCTGGCATGGAACAAGTATCAATCACTGTCCTGTACGTTTCTGAAGACCTGAATGTCAATGAGGATTTTCTAGGTTTTTATAATCCCCCTGACTGCTCTTCGAAGACACTGATTAAGATTATTCTAGATGTTTTTTGTCACCTAAACATTTCACTTGGCTCAAAGTTATGCTGTTTTTCATTTGATGGTCCAAGTACCATGAGTGGAAACATTTCAGGTGTACAAATGCGATTGAAAAATTTGTTCCCAGGTACATATTTTGTACACTGTGGAAACCACTCTCTAGACCTTGTCCTCCAAGAAGTTAGTTTTAAGGTTACCTTTGTAGCTGATGCACTGAACTTTGTTCATCAATGCGCCATTCTTGTAAAAGAGTCACCAAAAGAGCACTGAAACAAGCAGAAAACAATTATAAGAATATTCAAAATTGTTTTGCTTGACTTTCTTAATGACTTCTCGTTAAGAGCAACAACAAAGGCTACTGTTAAAGGGCTGCTAAAGCAATCTGGCAAAGCTTCCATTTTGTTCGGCATTAAAATCGCTGGGGATATATTTGGGGTATGTGAGCCAGTGGCACGTAGCTTACAGCGTCCAGGCACGACAGCCGGTGATCGCTTGCAATTGATTGAAAAGTTGAAAAACTCTCTTTCAAAAATGAGAAGTGAGAAGGTTTTTGAAAAATATTTTGATGAAGTATCCTCTTCTGACTTGGTGAAAATGCCCAACATTTCGCGATCTTAAAATACATCACTGCGCTTTCGGCACACAACAACTACTGAAGAAGCTGCTCTTTCTGTCACCGATGACTGGCGTCGGCAATTTTTCTCTATAGTGGCTGTCATCGAAAATGAATTGACTCACCGGTTTCAGCAACAGGGAATACGTGTATGCTCTGAGCAAGAGGAGTTGCTATTGTCAGCAGTCAAATGTGGAGTATTTAACTTTAAAAATGCACCTGCTTCTACCTGCTTCTTTTGATTTACTCTTACTGTCATCTCAAATCAAACTTCTTGCTGGCCTATGGACGGAAAGGGAAAATTTGCCTAAATCATTTAATGACATAGTTGAAAAATGGAGAGCGTCTGATGCTATTTTTCGTTCTAGTATGCTACAAGTGTTGGCGTTAATGCAGCTTGTCTTGTCTTCACCTGTATCTGTTGCATCAAGCGAAAGAACATTCAGTGCACTTCGCCGTTTGAAGACCTGGCTCCATACAACAATGACACAGCACCGTCTTACACATTGTACCATAATGCATGTACATAAAAAAATATACGATGAAAACACTTTGCACATCCTCATGAAACGTTTCATTAACAAAACGTGTGAGCGTAGGAAAACTTTTGGAATATGTTGATACAGTTTTTTTCATATACGTGTGAATTATGGAGTGATGCAAAAACTCGGCTTACTTCCATTTTAACACCACTTATAGCTTCATTATTTCTTTCTTGGTAAACTGACATTTGAATGTTCGGACGCGTGCTATTTGCTGTAAAAGGAGCGAGGTTATCCATGTAATACAAAAAGAAAATTGCAGATAAGTTGAATATAAAAGTGAAAAATAATCATTGAATACTGAAAAAACATTCACCTCCCCTAACTTTAAACCCTAACCCTTAATAAAATATGGGAAAAGCTGGAGATGAATGTTTTGAAAACATTCTGAACTATCTTTCAGAATGGTCTACTTTTCAATGAAATGTCATTTTGTTATTTTTCATGTTTTTATTCAATTAATCTGCAATTTTCTTCTTGTATTAGATGGATAACCCATCCTCCATTTACAGCAAGTAGCGAGCGTCTCGTTTTTTACCTGTGTGCTAAATTCGACTACTTACGAATAACGCGTGCGCATGCGCAAATTTGTGACATGCACACTCCCAGAACTCGGATCCACACTTCTCCAGTAGTGCCAAATTTTGAAAGTGAGTTTGCACCCCCTAAGTAAATTTTGTTCCCGGGCCACTGTATATATATGTATACATATATA
>NC_142935.1:78002407-78022407 GCF_046866305.1 Octopus bimaculoides
TATGTATGTGTATATATATTATAAACTATATAAAATTAATTTACAAATGTATCGTTAATTCTATTATTATCCAATGTAACATACTTAGTATGTCCTTTGATTAATTTTAATCCCTCGGCTATTTAAATGCTAATTTTTAGCCTGCTGTAGCCTGTATCATTGATTCTGTTATTATCATTCTTAAATTAGTTACATTGGATAATAATAGAATTAACGATACCTTTGTAAATTAATTTTAATAAATTTTATTTCTCGTAAATCTGTAACGAGGTTATTTTACACTGGTAAGCTGCTATAATTTCGGCGCGAAATGAATCAGTAGCGGCACACACTTCAGAAGGATAGGTTGGGAATCTTTTATCTTAGTAATGCGTACTGAAGAATCTAAGGCTTATTGTGCCAATGCAGAAACTAGTCCACGTGAATCTAAATATTTAAATGTACGTAAGTAGATTGTCTTCACCAAATTTACCTTCGTTTGATTTCTGTAGTTATCACCAGTGTATTTTTGGCGATTTAATAACGATTTAATAACGAGTTTAATAACGAGGTCGACATATTTAGTATGTCCTTTGATTAATTTTAATTATAAACTATATATATAGCTGTATATATATTGCTATATATGCAGCTATATATAAATATAAATATAAATATATATATATATATATATATATATATATATATATATATATATATATATATATATATATATATATATGTATATATATATATATGTATATATATATATATATGTATATATATATATATATATATATATATATATATATATATATATATATATATATATATATAGCAATATATATATATAGATAGATATATATAGCTATAAATATATACAGATATATATATTTATAACTATATATGTATACGTATATATATAAATATATATATATAGATATATATATAAATAGCTTTGTATATATATATATATCATGTAACCTCGTGGGCATCGCTACCATTTTCCTCTTTCTCCGTTCTTCCATTCTCCGAACTTTCCATCTTTCCGACGAAGGGCTACGCCCGAAACGTCATACACTCTCTCTTTCCTTTCCTGAGCGTCCAATAATACTATCCATATCACGTCCTCACTTTGTTGTTTTTTTGTTATTGTGTTTTTGAACTATATATATATATATATATATATATATATATATATATATATATATATACATATATATATATATATATATATATATATATATATATGTATATATATATGTATATATATATATATATATATATATATATACATATATATATATATATATATATATATATATATATATATATATATATATATATATATATATATATATATATATATATATATATATATATATATATATATATATACATATATATATATATATTTATTTATTTATTTATTCTCCCCCACCTGACATGGTCCAATCAAGAGTTTTGATGGCACATCTGGTGTATAAGAGAATTTGACATAGCTGCCCTAAACTGCGTCTCATTACGAGCCATTGGTTCGTCTGGTACCGTGGAGAGGAAAGTGTCAAGTTTTGTCTTGAAGACCTCCGTATCCATGTCTTGCATGTCTCTCAAATGTTTTGGCAGGGCATTGAAGAGCTGAGGTCCTCTGAAACCGAGGCTGCTGCAGTATCTCGTTCTTATGTGAGATGCAGTGGACGGTACCTTTGGCACCATGCAGTGGCGACCCGTGCGGGCGTTCCTGTAGTACTTGATGCCAAAGTTTGGCACCAGTCCTTCCAGTATTTTCCATATGTATATTATTATATGTATCTTTATATATGTATATATATTTGTACATATATATATGTATAGATATATATATATATATATACACATATATATATATATATATATATATATATATATATATATATATATATATGTCTTTATATATGTATATATATTTGTACATATATATATGTATAGATATATATATATACATACATACATACATATATATATATATATATATATATATATATATATATATATATGTGTGTGTGTGTGTGTGTGTGTGTGTGTGTGTGTGTGTGTGTGTGTGAAGCCGCATAGCTCAGTGGTTAGAGCATCAAGCTTACGATCGTGAGGTTGTAAGTTCGAATCTCGGACCGAGCTGTTGATAGAATGGACAAGTACTTAAGGAAGAAAATTTTGCGGAAGTAACAGATGTTACAAAAATGGGGATGGACCTGTCAAACATGGAGAAATACGAGAAGATGGCATGTAGGATAGGTGGTGACGTTAAGTTGTCACCATCCCAGAAAGTATTGGAAAAGTATTGGAAAAGTATTGGATAAGAAAACAGTAATATATAAGCTGTACTCAGTGGAAGAAAAGAAAATTGAAAATGTTGAGGCAGAAATAATAGAAAAGGCGTTGTGTTCCGTCTTGCAAGATATAACATATCTTGCCAGAGGAAGCAGATACGGAACAATTGTTGTTCATATCAAGTCAGAAGGAAAAGCAAAAGAACACGCAGTAACCACAGTAAAGTCGGATAAAGTGCTCCTTCTTCCCACTTATCTTGGAAGAAGGGCTTCCAGGATTAGGGTGGAGGGAATCTCACCGGAAACAGATGTGGCTTGGGTTGCGGCGGCAGTTCTTCTAGGAAGTAAAGAAGAAATAGCCATCCTCCAAACCACGAAAACAGAAAATTCAGTGTGGAAGGCCCAAACATTGGACCTGATCATACGGGTCACTGCTGAAACACTGGAAAATGTGGTGGAAACGGTGATCATTGGAGATGTAGGGTTGAGAGTGTGTGTGGAGGGCAGAACCCCTCGTTGTTTTAAATGTGGCCAAAAAGGCCACATTAGAGCACACTGCCCTCTGCAGAAGCCGAGAAGTCCGGAGGAGGTTAGAAAGGAGCCGGAGAATGTGCAACAGGAAGAAAAGAGAAACGAAGAACAGTGGATGGTAACTGAAAGAAGAAAAAGGAAGAGGAAGAAAGGACAGATTGAATTAGAACCCCAAACCATACCCACCCCACCCATTCCCTCTCTGACCCACCTTCCCCCACAGACATCAAACCCACCCATTCCCCTCCTACACAAAGCAAGAGAAAAAAGAAATACAAACACACAAGGATCAACAAACTCCCCCTCCCACTGAAAATTGTTTCGCGTGTATGATGGTTGAAGGTGTGGACAAGGAACTGCTCAATAAGATAACAAAATGGAAGACTGCAAGATTTGTCCATGTCAAAGGATGGACAAATATTGATGGATGGCACTCATGTGTCCTGGTGTCCGAAAGCTAAAAAGACGAAATATTGAAATTCAAGAGGGGTTATAAGTGTTGGAAGGTGAATTGTGATTTAAAGACAATATAAAGTACGAGAAACTGACCGAGAAATACGGTATAGATATTTTAAAGGACTCGGGATTTTAAAAGGAAGCAAGTGATGCTGCTTGAGGTGGGGCAAGTAGCTCATTTTCATTATCATTTATGTATGTCATACGTTTTAATTTTTAATGTTTTCATTTTTATATTCCCCACATGTTTGTATTGTCCCCTCTTCGTTGGCCCCTTGTGGATAATAAAAGATCAGCTGGATACATTTGGTGTTTGTCTGGTATGTTGATTTTTTTTTGTTCATTCTTATGTGCCTTGATTATGCCTGCACTGACGATTAGAAAGTGTATTTTGTACACAATGTATGAAATCATATATGATTTGCGGCTGAATCTGTTTTTAAGAGTTCGGTTCAAGATTTCCATTCCCTCGCATTCGGTACACTATATTCATTACGGTGGTTTTGACTTTAAGAGTCCCTCATAGCGTGAGGCATTTACGTATAGTAATGCCCTTAATATAAATAAATATACAGTTCTATATTTTAAAAATGAGGAATTATGTACATTATTTACAATTGACGGGTATTTGTCCTCATCTTGTTCGTTGTTTACATAACATTTCGGCTGATATACCTTCCAGACTTCATCAGGTGTCTTGGGGAAATTTCAAACCTGGGTTCTCATTCCTAAGGTATTTTTCGATGTTTTTGTTGTTGTTGTTGTTGTTGTTGTTGTTATTGTTGTTGTTATTATTATTATTATTATTATTATTATTATTATTATTATTATTATTATTATTATTATTCAGGTCACTGACTGGAATCAAACTCGGATTCTTGGGGTTAGTAGCCCGCACTCTTAACCACTACGCCATATGCCACTCTTAACTACTACTCCACATGCCCGTGGGCATATGGCATAGTGGTTAAGAGCGCGGGCTACTAACCCCAAGAATCCGAGTTTGATTCCAGTCAGTGACCTGAATAATAATAATAATAATAATAATAATAATAATAATAATAATAACAACAACAACAACAACAACAACATCGAAAAATACCTTAGGAATAAGAACCCACGTCCGAAATTTCCCCAAGACTCCTGATGAAGATTGTATGGTATATCAGCCGAAACGTTGTAACAACAAACAAGGTGAGGACAAATATCCGTCAATTATAAATAACGTAAATAATATAAATATATTTATAGAGAATAATTATGAATTTTTTCCCTTATGAGGTTTTTCACGCTGACTACTTGATAAATTCTTATAAAGATGTTATCCTATTTTTAAATTTTAAATTTAATCGGAATAAATTCAGTGCTGAATTATTCTGGATATACATGTGTACCGAGAAGCAATTCGAAAGCCCACCTCTTACATAGACATGTAAGAGTGGACAGTTCTATGTACTATGCTGGATACATTTGGTGTTCGTCTGGTATGTTGATTTTTGTTCATTTTTCTGTGTCTTAATTATGCCTGCACTGACGATTAGAAAGTGTATTTTGTACACAATCTATGATTTGCGGCTGAATTTGTTTTTAAGAGTTCGGTTCAAGATTTGCATATCCTCGCGTTCAGTACACTGTATTCATTATGGTAGTTTTGACTTTAAAAGTCCTTCATAGTGTGAGGCATTTACGTATAGCAATGACCTTAATATAAATAAATATATTTCAAGGGAATAATTATGAATTTTTCCCTTATGAGGTTTTTCACGCTGACTATTTGATAAATTCTTATAAAAATTTTATCCTATTTTTACATTATATATATATATATATATATATATATATATATATATATATAGCTCTGTGTATACATATGTATATATAGCTATATATATTGCGATATATATATATATATATATGTAGTGAAAACTTCTCTCACTAGTATATATATTAACAGGCGAGCGTAGTAGAAAGCAACTCTTTCCCTGTCATCACCTGACTTACTATTATTTGAGCGGCAATTGTTTCCACTCCATTTGCCGCCAGGACGCAAATCGACCAACCGTAGCCACTAATAAGGTCACGTGATAGAGTGTTTTTCTGATGCTTCTCTGGAGCCTATCTGTATCTATAAATAGCCTGCTAGATACCCGCCAATTCGTCGCGGCTCAGATCTTCTGAGATCTGAGTCGTAGACCACACAGAGCAGCAGCCAGTTCCAGCAACGACATCAACAACCACTTCAACTACGTACTACTAGCATCGCCGCCAGCGTCAACATGACTTCTACACGTACACAAGCTACCAACAGCTACCAAACAGCCACCGCAGCTTCTCAACCCGGTTTGTGTGAATCGCCTCACCACGAAATTAACAGCCAGAATTCAGCCTGCGAAGAACATCTGTATTCAAGGATCCGGCCCGACATAGAAGCCCCAACATCACGACGAGTGACCGCTCTGCCTTAACCTTAACTTCTTACATACAGACCTACAATCTAACTGTGTACCTCAACAGAACTGGTATTTCCTTATCCATGTTACTGACTCTTAAATATACTCTGTAACTCTTACATACACATACATACATTTGTATACACACTCTTTTGTTTACATGACGGCCAGTCTTATATTGTGTTTTATTATGTCGCATTCACTCACACACAGACATACAGTTTAATGCTCCAATAAATCTTACTGTTATACATCTTTATCAGTTGAGTCATTTTCTATTTTGTAGATCAATGACTTTGTAGCACTTTGAAATCTATATATTTTCGACAGCAGTTTAGGAACGACATCTAGCCAACCAATCAACTCCACGCTGATAAAGAGCAATAACCCAGGAAGCGGTCCGTGGATGCGAAGTTGTACTGGGTGTAGGTGCTGTTCTCCTCTGTTCGAAAACATAAGGACACGGAATTTTTTGTCGCATAGCCAACTGGAAAGGATGTTTCTTGGAGCTAAAAAACAGCAACATTCGTCCCATCCTGGGACTGCCACATCGTGTTGGGAAAACGTCATTACTATATAATATATAATATATATATATATATATATATATATGTGTGTGTGTGTGTGTGTGTGTGTGTGTGTGTGTGTGTGTGTGTGTGTGTGTGTGTGTGTGTGTGTGTGTGTGTGTGTGCGTGTGTGTGTGTGTGTGTGTATGTATGTATGTATGTATGTATGTACGTATGTGTATGTACAAATGTATGTATATGTACATATATGTGTGTGTTTGCGTGTATATACAAATACACATACACTATTTGTGCGATATTTTCAACCGAGACATTATAATCGTATCTGACTCTTCAAGTGCTCCAGTTCTGTGTATGTATATATATTTACTAGATTGCTGACATTTATTAATAGCTTTTCCCATTGTGTTGATGTACCATTTTCTATCAATGAAACTGTCGGCGTTTTTGACGACACGGGTGTGCTTATATGCGTCACTGTTTCTTGTTGTTATTTACAGAATTTTCACTCGTTACTCTTTCTTCATTCAACGCAGAATACCCACATGCTTGTTTATTTACACAACACTCTGAAACTATAGTTCTTAAAACTACGGGGAAGAAGTCGGTGGGTAAGTTGATGTAATCGGTTGGCACGCTTATCGTGAATTTATATTGTGTGTTGGTTCGATTCCCGCGCGTACTAATACCCACTTATGTCCGTCGAGAGTCTATATGTCCCAATATTAGTCAATTTTCTTTAGTCAATACACGGGGAATGCTCATAAGCTTAAAGCTTGTAATTATTATTGTTTACAGAATGTTGCGTGCGTGTGTGTGATAATATCGAAATTCTAAGTTATATAATCTTTGTAGACAATCTGAACTTATTATTATGAATGTTAGCATAGATTCGAAAAAACTTTCAAGAAAAACCAAACGAAATACTTATTAGTGACTTTGTCATTGTAAATGTTACCGTCCGAAGTCCATTTTGCAAAGATTTCTGGAGAACGTATGTAATCAGTTTGGAAGGAATTTTCCGTAAAAATACCATCTTTCAAATATTTATATTTTTATATGAGCGTCCGTTGGTATTCCAGGATATTTAAAACTATTTATTTATAACGAAACATATGCCCGTGGGCGTATGACGTAGTGGTTATGAGCGCGGGCTACTAACTCCAAGATTCCGAGTTCGATTCCAAGCAGTGACCTAAATAATAATAATGATAATAATAACATCGAAAAATACCGTAGGAATGAGAACCCAGATTTGAAATTTCCCCCAAGACACCTGATGAAGGCTGGAGAGTATATCAGCTGAAACGTTGTGTTAACAACAAACAAGATGAGGACAAATATCCGTCAAATGTAAATAATGTAAATTATTTTCTTGTCGATAAGTAGGACATTCACTAAGTATCAATGAAATATCAATCTTTAGCCGTCAGGATCTGGTGGTGCGGGCGTGTGTGTAAACGCTGATGTGTGTAAACGCTGATGTGTGTAAACAACTGATTCTATGGTAGATATTTTCTAAACCTCATGTTGCTAGTTTAAGGCTGACTGCCATAAAGTGGCAGGCAAAATGACTACAAAGTAACTTTAAATCAGAAACTGTCGACAAGACTATAATTAATTATATTGTTTTAAAACAGAAACTTTTTTCTTTATACTTTTATTCCTTCATTTTTTATTCATCCTTCTGCTTGACCGGTCAACTCAAACCAAAGTTTGTTTTGTTTTGTTTGCCTTGTAATATGTAAATGTTACCATTTAAACAAATCCAACTCGATATAGGTATAAATTATCGTTAACTCAGGTTTCTACAGCATATAACTTTATGCATGAGTCCGACGAATCCATCTTCGGTTTTGTATCTGTGGCGCTTCATGTATCAATAGTTGCATTTATTGTGACATAGTAATATAGTAATGCTTATGACATAGACTTCTGTGGAAACAACTGTAAATGGATGAAATAAAAAGATTTTCTCACTCCATTCTCCTTGGTTATGATTGCAAGAACTCTGTGAACTTTTGTAGATTCGTAGACGTGTTTGCTATGTAATATACCACCGTCGGATTACCATCTGTCTGACAGCCCAGTCCCGTGGATGGGCTTAATAGTGTAAACTCCAGGGTTAACACCGAAATGAAACATTTGTATACTTACATTCTGCAATATTTTCTTTGATGATGGTAATGTAAAGATCTCTGTCGGGTCGCGTATGTTCATGCCAGAAGCCGAGGGCATGCATTAATTCATGTATAATGGTACCTTGGCTTTCACAACCATTTCCAATTGACACATCTTGTGGACCTCCACGGCGGCCTACTGGACTGTAACATCTGTAAATATTTTTAAACATTGATCGTTTTAATGTATGTACACACACGCACGCACGCGCATGCATATACTGCAATGTGGATTTCAAGAAACATGGAGAGAGAACTCAATACAAAGCACAGTAAAGGGTATGATTTAATATAGTCTGCATCATGAATTACATAATATCACCAAGAAACATATTAATAACAAAACCAAAACATCTATAATACATACAACCCTTAAGTGGTCATTATGGAAGTGTTAGCCTCTTGTCCTGTGCAGATAATTTTCCTCTAGTATACTGAGTTACTTCCCTTATATCAACCAAGTGGCAAATGTCAAAGTGACATCCTCTCAATGATTCCATCTTTGCTTAGCATATTTAAGTTTCGCTTGTTAAGATTTTTTTTGCAAATAGACTTATTATACTTGGCAGTGAGACCTGATATGGTTAACATTCAGTCAATTAAGCCTACAAGATAAACTTCCTCATTAGCCACAGCTACAGAAAACTATTCTTTTATTCTTTTACTTGTTTCAATCATTTGACTGCGTTCATGCTGGAGCACCACCTTTAGTCGAACAAATCGACCCCAGGACTAATTCTTTGTATGCCTAGTATTTATTCTATCGGTTCCTTTTCCCGAAATTACAGGGATATAAGCACACTAGCATCGGTTGTCAAGCGATGGCGCGTGTAACAAACACAGGCACACACACATAAATACGCATACATATATATATATATATATATATATATATATATATATATATATATATATACAACGGGCTTATTTCAGTTTCCGTCTACCAAATCCACTCACAAAGCGTTGGTCGACACTTACCAAAGGTTCCATGCAATAGGACCGAACCCGGAACCATGTGGCTGGGAAGCAGGCTTCTTACCACACAGCCATGCCTGCGCCTCAACATGAACTATAAAAATGACTTACTATTGTACTACAAACATTAGAGATACTATAATACACAAGTCGAGTAAATTAAGAGAAATTAAGATGTATTCCGATTGGCCAATTATGTAAACAGAGGTGATAACACATGAACAAGAAGTCAGCTCTAAAACAAAAAAAGAAAGAAAAAGCTATACCATACATTATCTTTCGCTACACTGGTATGGTAGCAAATAGGTTTAAGCAACATTGCTTCCACCAACTACTTCTGCCCAAAGAGAGTTGGAATGCAACAATGTCATCGAGTTACACGAGGCACATAAAAGTGTATGGCAGTAGCTTCGACCTTGAATGAAAGATCTTCGACAGGAATAACATACTCAATGGGTCTAAAACGTGCATCTTAAATAGTGAGTAGTAGAGGTTAATCTTGAATAACAGCAACAATTCCAGTAATTGTCTAACTATAAGATTACTTTAAGATTTTGGAAATATATACCAATGCTAGATTAAGCAGTTTACTATTGATCTAGCATACTTTCCTTTTTTATGCGTTTATTTTATCATGGATGTTCTCCACAATATACTGAATATTATTCTATCCAGCAATATATTTTTCATCAGTTCACTTTTTTCTCTTGAAGATCTGTTTTGCTAAATTTTCTTAAATGTAACGTAAATTAAACTTGTCAGCTAAGAGTGTTCAACTTTTCACAGTCGAGGCAAATGACAACCTTCTACAAATTTATATAACCTGATGTGTTTGCGTAGGATAATGCTGGTTTTATATTATGAAGCTGTTAATAATGATGCGTTAACTCGTACTTTGCCTACACAAGCGCGCGCGCACGCACACACGCACACACACACACACACACACACACACACACACACACACACACACACACACAAACACACACGCTGTTGACGTCATAAGAATTTTTATAGAATTTCAAGGGAACGTGGTACAGTAATTGCTTTCGGGCATATCTCGAAGCACGCACATAAAGCCTTAAATAATAGCATGTAACTATTGGACGGGTGTGTGTATACACTTATATATTTAAATATACACGCTCGTATGTGTGATAAATGTGTATGTGAGTGTGTGTTTTTAAATTGAACCGAATTGTGCGACACAAAAGCCAGTTTCTGTATTGATTACGCCCATTGGAATAATACTGAATGCTCCATATTGTTATTGCTATCCTTTTTAAATCTAAAGTTTTTAGATCTCTTTTGAAAAGCTAAAACCGTAGGCTGGAAGTTGACTTCATTTAGTTACCTTATTTCTGGCTTCTGTGTTGAAGTTATTCATCGCTTGGACTAACTTTTTACTTCAACCACAAACAAATATTACACCAAATATTACTAATACTTCTGTATTAGTAATATTTGGTGTAATATTTGCTAGACTCGAGGTCGATTTTGCCTTTGATCCTTTCGAGATCGATAAAATAATTACCAGTTGAGTACTGGATCGATGTAAGCCACTTAACCCCACCCTGGAAATTGCTGGCCGTGTGCCAAAATTTGAAATCGATATCTGATGTAATATAATAATTGATATAACAGACTTATATAATCTTCAGCAATTAGTTGATGTTTATGATCCAAGGTATTCCAGCTTAGACCATTCCATATGTGACTTCATTTTTAAGAAGTAAGGTGTGATTTAAGATAAATTTGGTTGCTATTTCTAGTCACACCAGCGACTATGTAGAGGCAAAGGACTTATTTCGTTTAATAATTAGAAATAGCTGGACCCGTGTAAAATTCACGGAAAACAAAAAATGTAAGCATCTGTAAACAGTGTACTGGTGCCATGAGAAATGTCTGTATATCATGACCGTCTGCCTTTACGTTCTGAGTTCAAATTCTGCCAAGGTCGACTTTGCCTTTCGTCCTTTCGGGGTCGATCTACTCAACTGGCCCCTTCCCCACAAAAGAATTCAGGCCTAGAAAAGTATATAGTGACAGTTACAGAATATAGAAAGTAATGCAACACCAATGACTATATAATCCAACCAAAATATCTCAGTTACACAAACGTAAACGGAATTACTATTTAACCTTAAAATACATTGTACATATTCAAAGAAACTTAATGTACAAATTGCAATGCAAAAGAACGAAATAATAAATGAATTTATGAATGAAAGTTTGGTAATTGCGTTTATTTCCACTACGTGACACTTATTATTGCAAACATGTTTTAACTAACCTAAACTATACTCACATACAAGTACATTCATATATATATATGTGTGTGTGTGTGTGTGTGTGTGTGTGTGTGTGTGTGTGTGTGTATGTGTGTGTGTGTGTCGAGTTGTAGCTGTAATTCAAAGAGGCCAGACTTGTCATATTCTGTGTCATATTCTGTAAGTTAATTTTATCCTCGTGTGGTAATGAAAAGTAAAAATTGACATCCAATATTTGCTGTGTGTATGTATATATGTATGAACTTTTCTTTCGATTTATGTATCTACTGTCTCTCTCACTTTCTCTCTTTCTCTTTCACTTCTTTTGTCCCTATTCTCTCCCGCTTTTTGGTTTAACTATGTGTATATGTAGCTAATGTATCTATGTATCTACTTCTCTTGCGATGTGATAAACATTTAAAAACACAAAACGAACGCCGTCACCACTCACTGTCTGTTTCACTCTCTCTCTTTCTCTCTCGCTCGCTCTCTCTCTCTCTCTCTCTCTCTCTTTCCTTCTCTCTTACGTCCTCTCTGAAACATTTAAAAACACAAAACGAACGCCGTCACCACTCACTGTCTGTTTCACTCTCACTCTCTCTCTTTCTCTCTCACTCTCTCTTTCTCTCTCACTCTCTCTCTCTCTCTCTCTCTCTTACTTTCTCTATGTCCTCCTCTCTCTCTCTCGCTTTGCCACTTCTTTGAAGTAAGTGTGACGTACACAACAGGTACGTACAAAAACAAAAAGCGTATTAATATTAATGATTATGGGTAATTGGTGAAGGGTGCGGTGCTGCTGATGATAGTGGTGAAGTGAGTGATGATGATGAAAATATGAGAGAGATTGATGGTGATGTGTGTAGTGATAGGTATGATAGTGTGGGTGGTTGTTGAGGATGTCATGGCATTGATGACGTTTGTAGTAATGCTAGTAGAGGTGCTGTAGTAGAGTTGACAGTAATTGTAGTAGTGGTTTTGGTAGCGGAGAAGTCGGCATTGGAGGGGCGTTAGTAATCGTAATGTAGTTGTGGTGGTGTTGGTAGTAGTAGTGAGATATTGGTAGCGATAGTGATGTTGGTAACAGTATTGTTAATGGAGGTGAGAGTACTAGTAATGGTATTGGTAGAGGAGGTGATGTTGTTGGTAGTAGTGGTGAACAGGCTTTTATTGTATCAGTGGTAACGTTTGTGGTGGAATAGATCCAATTGTGTCACAGCGCCAACACTGAACACTCAGTTTTTACCTCTCGAGTGAATGTCATTGACCTACTGCAATGTTTTATCAATATTTTCTCCAAGCCCACGCCTAAACTTGAACTCATGTTTTTAAACTACTAATACACTTGTCAGTGCTACAGGGTTGCCACTGCCTTGCTGGAATCAATGAATATTTTGGTGTTTTCACCATCAAAGACAACACAACACGGCAGTAACATCATAAGAAACGGCGACTTCCCAGTTATTTATCTGATACTCTACTAACTGTCTGTATCTGAGAATGAGTAGGGTAGTAATGATGAATTGGACAGTCGAGTGTCGGAAACCGTGGAAAGACGGGCTAAATGCCTTGCTCTGTGTGTAATCACGTATATCTATACTAAACTAACTACCAGTAATTTACTGAGGTTTAATTGAATCTGATATACCTCTTCCCTATTAATTGACTACCTCCTGCTAAAATTAAGAATCAACATGAGGTGTAAATCAAACCATTACAAAGCTTATAATCTAAACATATGGTGCACGGAAAGAAATATGTAAACAAATCTTCCGTCTTCTTCCATTAAGATTCCTCTTTGAATTATCGTGAATGTGGCTGAATATTCCACTGACAGTTAAACAACGTCGTCATAGTACAAGACTAGATCAACCCTTTTAAATAAATGTAGAGTCGAGTGGTTGGGTTAACAAGAAGTTTCACGCTCAAGGTTTCCGGCGACTCAGATACTATGCCGTGTTGTCGAACTTCTTAATCATTACTGTACCCATTTACACACACAGACATATGCGTACATTCAGAGGTATGCATTGATCTATATTATTGATAATTGATAAGGAACAATATTAAACTTACCCCGATATGTTTCTAATTCGTATATAATCGATTTCGTTTTGGCGTGGCTGGAAACGAACACAGCTAAATTGTTCTATCTCTTGTATAGCCAAACGAATCTGTTCCAAAGTACTGGCCGCTATTAGTCGTGGAAGAGAGAATAAGAAGCAAGGATTATTTCAAAGGAAACTCTCTTCTGAGTTGTTCAAGTAATTTTAGTGGTTGCTCTATCAAGAGAAAACTTTGGAATTGAAAAAACTTAATGAATGTTTGAAACAATTACGAGAAATGAACTGTAAATTTTGGAAGGTAAAGTGGCTTCGTACAATATTACATGTATTTTTGAAAATAGAAATAATATATCGCTAAATCTCTGAGAGATATATGCAGTAGCAGTACGATAAAGTGATAGTATGTTGTCAACTTAATGTGACAGTCCCATGGATGCTGGCTTTGTTGGGTGGAGGTGCTTATCTCCACTTTGAAAACAGAAGGGCATAGGAAATGTGTCAAGTCCAACAGGAAACGGTGTTTTCTAGGGCTAAATAACAGTAGCATTCTTCCCCTTTATGGGACTGTCACATTAAGTTGACAACATACTATTACATTACATGTGTTTGTTTAGAAGAATGCAATAGTTGTTGTTGTGTTAGTTCTGACATGGGTTGATGGAAGTACTTAAAACAGGGGTACCGTATAAACAAGGGTTCTGTATGAAACAAAGGTACTGTATGAAAGAGGGCTGGTGACTCGAATTGTATAAAACGTTTTGTTATAATTTGTGGTGCGAACTCATTTGATGCTAACAAAAACACGCGTTAAATCTTCAATGTTTCTGCTATTTACTAAGATATAAAATACATGGGACCTATGCACTAGCAATGTACCTGAAGTGAAGTCTCTCCTACAACTACAGTTGTGTTTTGCTGATTGGATATCTTGATTGTTCAGTACTATATATTGATAGTTCGACACTATGCATTAATTCAGCAGAATGACATGAAGGACAAAAAAATCTGAAACATATTTTCTTATCTAACTAGATAGATTGATAAAGAGTTTGGGCGTGAAAAATAGATGACTAGACAGAAAAAGAGAGAGAAAGAAGAGAAAGAAAGAGGAGATAATTGAAGCTACTCACGAAAGACTGTATCAACTGTAAATGGTACAACTCTTCTTAACCAAACTGTGTTGTGTTCTCTGACAGCATTTCGCCTCTGAAATAATAGACACACACCGAAACAACTAAGCTACGTATGTAGTTGTGGTTGTCACTCCAAAAAATATGGTCTCAGCTTAAAATGTTTTTATCATTGCAACAATAACAACGGCTGATGTAGTTCCTTAGCACTGAGTCAAACCTGATCCATTTTTTTTATCAGGCATAGTATATCTAGGTCTCTAAGGTCTTTGTTATCCAATGTATTCCCATTTTTTAAGACGACAGGATGTGATCTGAGGTTGATTTTACTGCTAATGCTAGCAATTCCAGCGACCGCGTAGAAACGCCACTAAACAATAAATATTCTACAAATGTCTACAACGATAGTAGAGTTAGATATGGGGCATCGTGATGGTTGGGCGACCGCTATGTATAGACATGTTATTTGTATGACATATATAGACATTTGTTGTTTAATAATTTAATGGAAGCAAAATCGGGATTAATATATGGGGTGTGGACAAGTGGAGGGCAAGAGGGTCGTCACCAACAAGCAAGTTGTGTGTGTGTGTATGTGTGAGTACGCGCGCGCGCATGCATATATATGTGTCGGCAATGCTGGAGCTCATTCTTTTTATATGGCGCTCACTACTATCGTTGGTATTCATTTTATTGACCTCGTGAAGTATTAGACATAATATCAATTTCTATTACCTAGAATCAAATCTCCAAAACCTTAATTGTAAAATGATTGTTTTTGCAGGAAGTAGTGAAAGTCATAACTTTTATACATTTTCCCAAAACTCCATTAATTCCCAATCTACCGTTTAAAAAGAGAAGGACATATTACATAGCGTAGTTCTAGATTTACTATTTTTAGTTAGAGCCATGTTTAAGTGGTCAAATACCTTGGTGATTAAACGATAAAATGAACCCCTGCATCCACATCAGAACATGTTATTATTCTCCCCACCCACGCACTCACACATAAAGACTTTACGGGCCCATGGGCCTGCTTGGTCCTACTGCTGCAATACCTATGCATCTATCTGAAGATGACGCTGGTCATCAACCAGTTCAATCAAGACTGACTCAATTCAAAAAGCAACAACAATGATTTCTCGTCAGATGATATAGAAAATAAACTCAATAGTTGTCAATTATGACGTTAGTAACGGGCAATGAAATAGCAGAATCGATAGAGTATCGAATAAATACCTTGCAGTATTTATGACCTTTTATAATCTGAGTTCAACATCTGCTAAGTCAGTTTTGCCTGACACACTTCAGTTGTTGATAAAGTACTGGAGTCAATTTAACTGAAGTTATCTTCTCCCCAAATTTGAAAAACAAGTAATTGTGTTATTTTCGAAGGTAAAATACGAACGCCACAAATCAATTTAATCACACCTGACCTTGAGCTTAAAACAAAAACAACTACAATCTCATAAATCACGACCGATAACAACAACGACACTGCCCTTTCTTAAACACAATTCTAACCTTTCGTTTTCTCTTATCGGATTATCTGATTACATACACATAAGCACACACACACACACACACACACACACACACACACACACACACTTCTCTGATCACATCAAACCAAATCCTAGTCGCGCGTTTTACCAAATCTACGTTCTGTTTATGTTGCTGCCTGAACAAAGACATCGTTTGATATTATTTATCCTCTTCTTTCATTCAACCCTTCAAAACATTTAGTTCGACATTATGAAAGTAACCTCCAGGTTTTATAGTACTTGCAATTTTATGTATTATCCCATTTCCGTTTTCCTCTTTATCCTTGTTTATTTTCTTTTAAATATTTTATTTTAATGTTTCTTTATTGTTTTTTCTTTTGGATTTTGTGTTTAATCAAATGAAATGACAGTCTTCCACCTTGTTTGTTGATCGGGGAATAAAATAGAAGAGAAAAGAGAAAAAACAATACCGTATGGCTCTTGGATAGAAATTTTATTTCACCCTTATTCCGCCAACGTCTTCCTTCATGTATTTCTATCCAGAAGACACTTTATTTACACATATATTTATTTATTCATTTATTTATTTATTTATTTATTGCTTGTTTGTCGGTTGGTTGATTGGTTGGTTGGTTGGTTGGTTGGTTGGTTGGTTGGTTGGTCGGTCGGTCGGTTGGTTTCTTATAACATTATGCGATTGTTGTTTATTACTACACGCGCACACATGTACACCTAACATACACACATACATGCATTTGGGAGAAACGCACATACGTACACCATATATTTACATCATGATTAGTCTCAACGTGGTATGTTTCGCCAAGGTGCTCAACAAATGGTCTTTCACATTACGAATTATTTGGGGTTATGATATTAAGTCGATACAATGAAAAAAAATATGTAAAAGTAGGGTGACTGTAGACCACAGTAAGAAATAAGAAAATAAACAAATCATAGGAAGGGTAGACAATCGTTGGACAAAACCACAGAATGGCTACTAATCAGTGGTTCCCAACCGATTTTAGGCCATGCCCCATCAAATCATTTCTAAAACCCTGATGCCCCCTTGTGATATTTAATTTTTGCTATTCAAAATTTGGTTAATGTTTACAATATTACCCGGAAACAAAATAAAAACAAATAGTGCAATGGATATTAAAAAAATGTGTAGGAAAGGAATATGAAAAAAAATGCGCGGAAATCAACGGGGTGGGGGGAGAAGGACTTCGGAAAATTCACAAGATCCGAGTTTTTCCCTCATAACTTTTAGAAAAAAAAAATTTTTTATATGAAATTTTATATAAATACCTTTCAACCGGCATAGATTACGATTAATAGATATTGAATAGAATAATTCGCCGTTGGAACTTTTTTAATTACATGTGTGTGTGTGTGTGTGGTAGAAATCTACGGATGCACAAACGCACAAAACAGGGAGAAAATGAAACAAATATGGACGACTTATTCAGAAACACTCGCGAGTGGGGAACAGTTCTCAAAAAAGCCCCCTTCCTTCCCCCCAAATTCCTATGCCACCACAGCAAAAACAACAACAATCACCACAGCAACAACAACAACCACAGCAGGAAGAACTGACCCAGCCTCAACCTTTAACACTCCTTAATTCAACCATAATTGATGACCTGCTTAAGGAAACGGTCAACTTCTCAGATTCCAGCTGTTCACAGCTCGTTCAACCAGAGTTTCTTACCCACCCATCAAATTTTCAACAGCAGCAACAATTTCAGTAACAAGAATTACAACAACATCAACAATTCCAACAACAACAACCACCCAAAAAACAGCAACAGATACAGCTTCACCCTACTAACACCCTCTTACAGCCTACAGACGAAACCCCAAAATATGTCGCTATTCACTACGCAAGAGGCTGTGCACCGACACTGATTGCAAATTCACTCATTTGCCAGGGACTAGACGCTCAATTCCTTTTCACAACAGCTGCTACCATCAAAGTGCACAATCTAAAAGAACGCCACTACCACCACTGCCATCATCCTCACCAAATACTTAATCAAATTTGAAAAAAAGCCACTCATGTTACACGGAACCTTAGAGTCTGCCGCTATTCCCGGCGTAACAGATTATGTCTACAGCATAATTGTCTATTTACTCATCTCCCGGGGACTCGTTGCACAAATAAAAATATAAACGGGACCCCTAACCAATACAAAACCCACAACCACAAAATTTCCAGTTCCCCAAACAGAATTCTTTTTTTAGCTATAATGAATCTGGCAAAAGAGCTACAAAAGAACATTCTAGCCATCATACAAGGCCACCACCACCCTATCGCACAAACTCTCATTGCTGCCATTAACAAGCAAATCACCAAAACAGTCAAAATCAGTTACCACTATCGCCTCAACATTTTTGCTCAATGCACCAGGCATCAGCCCTTCCACCAATACCCAAAAATGGAAGATCCAATTTATTGAGGACTAGGTTAATGACCATCCACACCATATGCCTTTTTTCGTCCTCACAGAGACCCATCTCAATAACCTTCACTTGGAAGTTCAGGTGAGAGTAAAGAATTTTACAGCTATCTGTGCAGACTGTGTCGGCAGAAGAAAGGGTGGGACCGCCATTTTCGTGCACAATTCTTTTTCGGCTGAAACAATGGAAGTATTTACCAACGGCTACTGTGAAGCAGCTTCTGTGTTTAGTAAAACCAACAATTCAATAGTAGTTGGGCTGTATAGACCACCCCTAACTCCTTTTCTACGCTTCAAGGAATGCCTCAACAGTATTAAGTGTTTCAACCATCAGTATCATGCTGACAACATATTAACAACTTCCCCAGTGTTGATAGGTCCACAAACAGTTTGAAACCAGGATTTTCTGCCTCAACCCCTGATAAGGAAGCACGGATGAGTTTTTCCTAACCCAGCTTGTTCGTGAACCAACAAGGTGTCACAAAGACACCTTGGACCTAGTGTTCAGTAACCACACTGACATTATCCTCAATATTGCAGTGGAAAAAACACCACTACTCTCAGACCATGACATGGTTCTCTGCGATCTGAGATTCTACTACCCAAAGATCAAATCCAGTGACATCTCTCCAGTCCATTCATATGGGTCTTCATAACGCAGATTTGGATGCGATCAATCATGATCTTTCACAAGTTGATTGGGCCTTCACGCACGCGCACACCCCCTCCAACATAAACACATCATGGCAGACATTTGTAGATACCGTAACAAATATATGCGCAAAACATACTCTATAAAGATCAGTATACAAATCCAAGTGCAGAATCCCTAGAAATAGAAGAGCAATTATAAGAAAAATAAAAAGAATTAAGAAAATCAACCAACTTAAATACTGCCAGCAGCAAGTCACCCATTCCACTACCATTGCATCACTCGAATCGAAAAACACACAAACTCCAAAAAAGCAGAGCAGCTGAGGAGAGTTGAGCCATCGAGAAAATAAAACTCAATCCCATTTGCAAAAAAAAAAAAAAGACATAAAGACGCTGTTTCCACTGTTGGTCCTCTGGTTGACGAGAACAACACTCTACATGATGATGCAAAATCCATGTGTGAGATACTGCAGAGACAATACTGCTCTATCTTCACTAACCCTAATGCG